>NC_142772.1:20925098-21225098 GCF_988280905.1 Pimephales promelas
AATGTGCTTTGTAGATAGTGTCCTGATTGGTATATTGGCTCCTGATGAACAACAAACTGTTGAAAAGGTACGGTTGGGAGTCGAATAAGGCATTGGTAATCAAGAATCATTTCCAAAATTTGGAGTCCATTCCATCAAGGGGAATCGACTCCTCTTTCCTTTTTTTCTTGGTTACACATTTCCTTCAAATGGTCTTCGTTTCCTGTTTACACTTCTGGGCTTCGGGGTCTATACGACCCCAACAATTGATTGAGTAATTGTACAAAAAAATATACATTTTTAATCATACAAATAATATATCATTTTTTTGTTTACTTCTCATCTATTCATTAATGCTGTGTTTTTGGAGATATAAAGTACTTTTGTATCCATATATCACACAATTCCTCAACTACACCATTAGCTTTAGCATTAGCATATGAAATATTTTTTTACAATACAGTGCATTTAAATATGCTCTAGTACTAGGCCTTCATTTCTGTGTAAAAATTTTCAGATTTATGCCGGATGTTTATTTATTTTTTTTTGGACACAATGAAAATATTTAGTTTTTTTTTAGATCTCCCATTCATTTCAATGTGGGGTCATATTGACCCCAAAGACCAGAAGTGTAAACTTTTTTTTACATACCTTCAGAACAACCGAATCAAGCACAGTTTTTTTGTGCGTGTATAGAAAGATAATGTATGAAAAGTCACAAAATCTTATTCCACTGAGATGAAGGGAACCTTTTTTTTGTTAAGTAAAAGTCGATTGGGGTCGTATAGACCCCATGACCCGATTGAGGGCCATGGTGTCCTTGTTACAGTGTAACTATACATTTAAGTAGAGAGTAATATGAATTAACAACATGTACTTACTATATAATAAGGGTTAGGGATAGTTAGTTGCACGTAATTATGTATAATTTACTGTTATTACATAAGTAAGTACATATAATGTAACAAGGACACTAAAATAAAAAAGTGTTACAGACTTTTTCTTAAAGATTCATCTGTTACTCCATAAAAAAGGTTCATTTTCATTATCAGTTCAGGTTCCAACTAGTAGTAAACTGAAACATCAACAAGGACAATATTTGCCATTTTATTATTATTTTTTTCTGATCTCAACTTTCTCTCAACCAGACTTTCAGTGTGATTGAACGCGTTAACACCCATAAAGTCCACACCAATGGATGATAACGTTATGTTTATTTATAAATGAACAAAGTTATTTTGTCTATGTAAACAGAGTTCTTTAAAGTTGATGGATTCTGACTGGCTGTCAATTTAGTATAGTGATTCCAATGAAATCATTCCTCTCTGTCAGTATCGCTATAGCTGTTGTGTGGACGTAAATATTCGTATAGAAACTCCATAGTTATACAGTAGTTATCATTTTTGGTGTGAACGTCCCTATACTGTGGTCAAGAAACGCACTCTCTGACATTAACTAAATGACTGACTGACTTAAAAACAACTATCACTCAATTTTAATGGGATGTTTTAATGTAAAATTGTGGACTTATTAAGTGAAAGGTAATTGGTAAAGTTAGCAAAATGGCTAAATTTGTTTAGAGAACTTTTAAGGCGACAACAGCAACAGTGCCACAGCTCAATATGTTGGAACACTAGGCCACTCTGACCATTTTGGTTTTCCCAGTTTTTTCTACAGAACTGAAAACACAAATATAATCCCTTGGTATATATTTACACTTCAAGAGTCATGATGATGTGATCAAACAGTCCATTACAAGGAAACAGTCATTATAACAAATAGGATGGCAGCTCAGCATTTAAAGGGATACTCCACTTTTTTTTGGAAATAGGCTCATTTTACAACTCCCTCAGAGTTAAACAGTTGAGTTTTACCGTTTTCGAATCCAAATCAGACAGTTTCTGGTCTCATTGACTTCCATACTATGGAAGTCAATGAGACCAGAAACTGTCTGGTTACTGATATTCTTCTAAATATCAGACAATCGGCTGAATGGATTCGAAAACGGTAAAACTCAACTGTTTAACTCTGTCTGAGGGAGTTGTAAAATGAGCCTATTTCCAAAAAAAGTGGAGTATCCCGTTAATGAAACATGCGTCAAGGTAACAGTACATAAAATAGATGCCTTAGAAAACAGAAATGTGTAAAACATCCAGCTTTGCAAAATTATTAATTCATCTGAATCATTACTTGTACTTCGATCTGGTCATGTTTATCCAATGCAGCTTCCACAGCATCAAAGAACTCCTCTTCATTGATCAGACTGTTTGGTCCTTCCTGCACAGACACGTTTAGCACAGAGAGAACATCTCAGTCAAAAATGGAGGGTTGTGTGTTGGGCCACAGATGGACAGGACAGTGTAAATGAAAGGTTGTGAACTTACTTCATAGTCTGGTCCTCCATAATGAGGCTTCTTCTTCAGCTCTGTCAATGCAGCTTTGTAGGCGTCTTCAGCCCGTCTTCTCCTTTCAATTTCCTTTTGTGGAAAGAATGTTACTCACAGTTTTACTATATCCAATATGAAATCAATGAATTCAAGAAGGGGTCATTACTATAATAAAAAATATTTTAAATGTAACTTTTTTTTTTCATTTTCAAATGTTTGGGTGTCTAAGATTTTTTCAATGCTTTTGAAAAAAAAAAGTCTGATTCATTCATTTTAAGAAAAATACACACACACAAACATATTTTTCCAATTTAAAGGTAACCATTTTCCAATTTAATATATTTTAAAATGTAATTAATTCCAGTGATGGCAAAGCTGAATTTTCAGTATCATTACTCAAGTCTTCAGTGTCACATGATTCTTTAGAAATCAGTCTAATATGCTGATTTGGTGCTCAAGAAACATTTTTTTATCATTGTTAGCAACAGTTGTGCCCATTCATATTTTTTGTACTAGATTCTTTAATGAATAGAAATTTCAAAAGAACAGAAGTTATTTCTGTTTTTTGAAATAGAAATCTTCTGTAACATTATAAATGTCTCGACTATCGATCAGTTTAATGCTTCCTTGCAGAAAAACTAAATTATATCTTTAAAAATAATACAAATCTAACTGCAGTGTTGTATTACTCGAGACTCGGACTCGTCTCGGACTCGGTCTCGAGACCATATGGTCTTGGTCTTGTCATGGACTCGTGTCCATTTGGACTCGTACTCGAACATTTTTTTTTTTTTAGGACTCGGAATTATTCCCGAGTCCACTCGAGTTCAATTCAAAATATTTTTCATGATTATTAATGCATGTTAATAAAATATTTCTTTAAATTGATTGACACGCCCAGTGATTGGTGATTTTCTAGTGCGCAACTGCGCATGACAAATTGTAATAAAATTACTTTTAAATCCACCTACTATGTGGCCTTTTTACCCTAAACTGATCATATTTTTTAAACTCTAAGTAAATTCAGTAAAAAAAAAATTAAAAAAAGGATTTCTCTAAGTAAATAAAAGTAAATTAGGTAATCAACCCTCACTGTCTCGGTCTCGACTCGGACTCGACCGTCTCTGGTCTCGGACTCGACTCTCTATGGACTCGGTCTCGACTCGGACTCGACTCTCTTTGGTCTCGGTGTCGACTCGGACTCGAGTGAGGTGGTCTCGACTACAACACTGTCTAACTGATCCCAACCTTTTTAAATGGTATTGTAAATGGTCATGGAAAAATGACCGTTGGGATTTTAATTCTGAAATAAAGTTTTGGAACGAACCATTTTTACCCCCCCAGTTTCAATAAACATTTTGGACTTTTAGCAAGACGTTTTGAGTTCTACAACGTATATATGTTTGCATACCATAATAAATTTGATTTGATTCCTCATGAATCCTCATGATAGGCAATCACGACTATCATGAGGATTCATGAGGAATCAAATCAAACAAATCCAAAAAAATATCTGTTAAGGATTCAAATAAAGAATACGGGACAGAGCAAAGACATGTGACAGGCAATCTGACAGGTCCACAGGCAGTTTCATGCGTCAGCTAAAGCAAACACACCCATTTCAACGGTCTTTCCTACTACAGATGCGATTGATGATCCCGATTGGTGTCTTGCTCTTTGGAAGGCCATTCATTCAACAAAGGGAGGAGACCATAACACCCGCTCTCTAAACAACTTGCAGAAAGTCAACCTTTAAACCAGTCAAACAAATAACTGAAGTAGTCTTGCCACATTAAATCTTCACTGAAACATGTTTGATCATTTGACTAACTGAGAAGCTTTGGGTGTTGTAGACAAGTAGTTGTTGCATAATTTTTGTTTAGTAAATAATAAATCCGATCAGTTCAAAAACTGACAGGTGTGTCTTTGCTAAAAGCACTGACACACCTCTACTACCGACACAAAGATTGTACACATACTGATACACGAGACAATTACTGACAACACCCGGCTTATATGACAGTTGATAACTATCAAAAGGTGGTAATGTGACTCCACTAAACCAAAGCGATAAAACACCAATGGCAGAGCTGAGATGAAAATGCAAACGCATCCACTTACATGGCACAAACGCAAGACAAAAACACATAAAGGCTAAAAACACATACAGTGTGTAAAGTGACTCTTTTCAGCACTTAAAACAGAGCGTAGCATCAAATAACCAGTGAACTGGACACAAGCAAGTCAAACCTACAGTGTAGAAGCTGCTGTGCGTAGACAGTGGAATCCAGTTTTCATTAGTGCTCTGAAGCGCTACCCAGTTCTGCCACGGCTTCAACGCTGAAGAAATGTACACTGTAGACATCCTTTACAATCTGGTCGCTAACATCAAAACACACAATCCTCAGAAATGGGAAACTCTGGTCATTTTGTAGAAAGCTTTATTCCGTTCAAAGGTCCATCCAATCCTGTTGATTGACTGTGAACATGCTGTAAAATCTGCGGCTGGAATTCAAGAAGCCGCTTCCTGGCTGATAATATAGCAGGGGTTGGACTGTAGAGGGAAAAACTGGTCGGGCAAGTGCGAGCAGAAGCTTTACACTCAGATACTAATGACGATGCTAATGTGAGGAATGCATGGCTTCTGGAGACCAGATGCACTTTTGTTTTAATGGATGTCTTTGTGACTCATCCAGTAATTAAGGTGTTATGTGGGAAGTAAATAGAGCCCATTTTAAGCTTGTGACAAAACAGCTTGATGCCGAATGATTCATACATAACAAAATGCACTCTGTGGTTTCAATATTGCAAAAAAAAAAGTATATGGTAGTCCCACAATTAACAATACTTCTTGTAAAACTGAAATTATCAAAAAAAAAAAAAAAAAAAAAAAAATCCTCACATTGTTCCAAACCCATACTCTTTTAAAATTGAGGTATTTTTCTTATTCAAGGCTTTCGTAAGGGTTCAGAGGACTTGAAATATAACTCAGGAGTCCGATGGACTTCTTTAATGGTGCCTTTTTGGAGATTGATGGGCCGTGGTCACCGTTCACTTTGCTATATTGGCAGAGCAATAGAGGGAATGCATTGACGTCACTTTCCCACCGGAACAACCCCCCTCAGCCCTTCTACCCCCCCCCCCTTCTTTTTAAAATTATATTAAATAAATATAACTATATATACAATTGCATCTAAACGTATGTACGTTTCATTTCAAAGACTGGAGGACAGTAAATTTTGAAGACTCCGCTTTTTTCCTCCGCTTTAATCTCCACAACCGGAAATGGACGAGCATCCTTGCGTCAAATGCGGAATTTATGCGTGCATATAGCCCATTCCCTCCATTGGACAGATCCCTTCTGACCTCCTATACACTTCACTGGTTATCCACAGGCCTGTGTCTCTTCATTCTGCATACCGACTATTTCAGGTCCACCCAATGGACCTGAAATAACTGTCATCTAATTAAGTTTGCTGATGACACCATCTTACTGTCTCGGGTTTCAGGACCTTCACAGCATCATGGTCCAACTCTCCAGGAATTTGTTGAGTGGTGTGACAACTCCAGTTTGAAACTAAATGTGAACAAGACTAAAGAGATGGAAGTAACCTTTTCTAACAAGCAGAGGCAGATGACTACGGCAGTCACTATCATCATTCACGGGAAGCCCATAGAGATTTTTGAGGAGTACAAGTACAAGACAATCTGCTGAAATTTACTTCCAACACGGAGGAGAAACTTAGGAAATTCCAGCAGCAACAGTACCTTTTAACGAAGCTCAGTTCCTTTGGGGATAGTAAGAACATCTTCACTATGTTCTACTACTCCTACATTGGAAGTGTCATTACATTCTCTATTGTCTGCTGTTTTAATTTTATCACCCTTCAAAATAGAAGTTATTGGACTTCTTATTAGGGCTCTTTCCAAGAAGTCTTTACAAGACCCTTCACATGTCCTGTTTTCTGAAGACTTTGCTGTCCAGGCTGTGGGACACAAAGGAGGAAGGCAACCTTGTTTCCTAAAGTGGTTCAGCTTTTAAATTCCCAACAATCTCAGATCCCCTTGTTTACCACACTATATCTTTTACCCCTCTTATATTTTTAATGGCACACACATACATATATTTATTTATTTATTCATTCATCAATTCTTATAAATGGTTTTGACTTGTTTTTTTTTTAGGTATCTGCCTGTTTCAGATTGAATTTAAAATGTACAAATAAAGTTTTTGAAATGGGAAATTAAAGGAGAACTCTGGTGCAAAATGAACCTTTGGTCTAATAAAACATCGGTACCTAGTTAAGTGGACAAGACGAACCACGAACATCGTGCTGAGTGATCTGAACTGTATGAACGGCGTTCGTGGTTCGACTTATCGAGTCTGTTTTCCCAAGATGGCTCCTGTCTGTATACACGTCACAAAGTGAACTGTCTTCATAAAGTATCTTCTTATTAAACGGTCTGTACACTTACAAAGTTCTCAATGCTTCATTTTGCATGTATGGACCCTCATTATGTTACTGTGTTTGTTTGGGCCTATTTTGAGCCTTGTTAGTGGTATAAACTAGCAATTTCTTTTTACTTAGTCAATGCCCCCAGTACTAGCGTTATATGCTAAACAGTTTTTGGAGATAAAACTCTTTACATTCGATTATCATGAAAACAAATCTCAGAGAATGATTGACTAGGTACCAATGTTTTATTAGACCAAATGTACATTTAGCACTGGAGTTCTCCTTTAAAAAGCATTTATTTGAAATTAAAATAGTTTTTTTGTAATATTATAAATCATATTTTACTTTTGATCAAATTCATCCATGCTTGTTGAATAAGTAATGATAATCAAAAAATGTACATTCTGTCATAATTTACTCACCAAAGATGTATGAATTAGAATTACTATATGTTGATGTACACTACAGTTTGGAGTCTGTAAGATTTTGTGCTGCACACTACCTTATCAAGTCGTCTCTGCCAGCTCTCCTCTCGTTTGACCAAAATATCGATGCAGTGCGACAGTGTGGACAGGATTCCTGCTGTAGTGGCTTTAAATGTGATGGCTTCACCCTTGAAATCGATGCCTACGGGAGCTTTGAGGCTGTCCACAGGAAATACTGCAGAAAAATCAAGTCAAATTAATATTAAATAGCAGCCGTACTCCAACTTAGCTCTACTTCTGAAGAAATTTCAGTTGCTTAATTAAATCTTTATAAGTGTCTTATCAATTGTTTTCAGACCTAGAAAGAAATAAGCCATTTAACAACCACCATCATGGACATAATGGAAGATTTTCACCATTACGGGAGTAAAAAGCACTTTACACTCTTTACACAATCCAAATTGATGTTACCACTAACTGCATGACGTGCAGTTTATTGCAATGGTGTAGACTGTGTAAGTTTTTTTTTTTAATGCTACTACAAATAAAGACATATGAACAAATATTACATTAGTCAACATTTGAAGTGGATCAAAACCTTTCATGACATGAAAACTTTGATAAATTTTTTTTGATCCTACATACACTGTATTCAGAAAATATGAAAAAAAAAATGATTGCTCGAGAATCAAACTGCATTCGGACAGGATTTGACCATTTTCATCAATAAATGTATTAGGCACAAAGTAGATGTGCTTATAAAAAAAGACATACAAACTCACGTTTCTCTTTGCTGCTGTTGTTGTTGAGATAATCTGGACGTAAGGTTGGAAAATTTTCCTCATCATCAGATACTGCGTGAAAAAAATTCAGCAGTGTTACAACAAACAACTCAAGCAATTTGAATGTGCAGTGCACTCATCCATTTAAAGAGAAGGATCACACAAAAATGAGAATACCGACAACTTTTATTTACCCTAATGCCGTTCCAAACCCATAAGACCTTTGTTCATCTTTGAAACAAAGATATTTTTATGTTCTCTCAGCCTTCCGGTCCATGTAACCAAAACTTTTGCGCATTAAAAAGTAAAAAAAACACATCGGAAAATAAATCTATACATGCCAAAAGGTCTAATCCAACACCTTTATATGATGAACATATATTTTATTCACATAAGCCAGATCAACACACCACAGAGCATATCAAATATGGTAAACTGAAGTTAAACCCTGCTTGCTTGGCGCATGAGAAACAACCTCATTCGTTCTTACAAAATCAAGCAGGCATGACTGACTGAGCTTCCGTTTACCATAAGTTTTGTTTGTGTGGACTTTTACTGGAGGGACAGAAAATATCTTCAATTGTGTTTCAAAGAACACCATTAATGACAATTTTCTCTTTAAGGTGAACTATCCCTGTAAAGTTATAAAACGCACAATATAAAATGGCACTCCTCTAAATACGAAAAGAATTTGAATGGCAAGTTTTCTACCGTCTAACGCCAAGTTGCCCCCTCAGCAAGATAAAACTCCCTGTATCATAACTGTTTTCCTCACCTTTGTCCCTGTGAAGCTCATCTTTACAGTCAGCGTCTGCGCAGTTGTCAAAGTACCTCTGCAGAGTGTCCACCTGTCTGCAGAGAATGTCCCGGAAGGTCTCCATCTCTGCTAGCTTTTCACGCAGACTGTATCCCTTCTGTTCAACAGTTTGCAAATAAACATTGAATAGAAACTACATAAGAAGTTGCACAAGTTGGGACTGTGGAGGCAGAGACTGATTCTCACCTTGAAGGAGGATGCGGAGGTGGTGGAGAGGCCACTGGCGGCAGAGGTGAGGGACAGTAGGGAACCATGGCGGCGAAGACTGCTCTCAGACCCGTAGCCTGACTCGGCCTGCACACAAAAAACAACTCGGTAACTTCACACTTGTTTAAAAAAAACATTTAATGAATCGAGGGCAGTGAAGTGTTTGGTCAAAGCTGTGCAGTGAAAAAGACATTTTCTGAGACTTACAAAGAAATAAAGCAGCTGTTAAGATCAATGCTTAAAAGAGTAGTTCACTTTTAAAAAACACTTTTGCTGATAATTTACTCACCCCCATGTCATCCAAGATGTCCATGTCATTCTTTCTTCAGTCGAAAAGAAATTAAGGTTTTTGATGAAAATATTCAAGGATTTTTCTCCATATAATGCACTTTACTGAACGGTTCAAGGAACTGTTCAAAGGGCTTTAAATGGTTCCAGACGATGAATAAGGTTCTTATCAAGCGAAACGATCGCTCATTTAAAAAAATAAATCACAAAGTTTAAGTTTTATGAGCTCAAATGCTCGCCTTGCTCTGTTCTGTGATGCACGTCCGTGACTTTCCTGTTCGAACTTCTTAATCAATAGAACAAATCTTTCTCTGAGTCAATTAGTTCATTCAACGAACGAAATGAACAAATTGACTCTGAAAAAGATTCGTTCATTTTGATGAACGAGTACGCAACAGGAGTCACGAACGTGCATCAAAGAACAGAGCAAAGTTTAAGCTTAAAACTTAAACTTTATTATTTTTTTTAATTGAGCGATCGTTTCGCTTGATAAGACCCTTTATTCATCGTCTGGAATCGTTTAAAGCCCTTTGAACAGTTTCCACTGAAACTGTTTTTCGGACCTTGAACCGTTTGGTTACCAGTAAAGTGCATTATATGGAGAAAAATCCTGGAATATTTTCATCAAAAACCTTAATTTCTTTTCGACTGAAGAAAGAATGACATGGACATCTTGGATGACTTGGGGGTGAGTAAATGATCAGTTTATACGTTTTTTTTTTTTTTTTTAAGTGAACTACTCCTTTAAAATCACCAATTATAAAATGATGAATGATATTTGGAAGAGACTCACATCTGATATTTTTTTTAAGACTGAATTACTCGTTAAACTTGAAGCTTAAATATTAATTAGTTACTCAGTAGCATCTACCTTTTTATTATGAGCTTAGCTTTACCAAAGTAAGATTTGTATGTTCACAATTAATTGAATGCATGGAAAATAATTCACAGGAAAGCAGGAGGAACACAAGCATTACAAAAATGTTAAAGGAATGAACTATGAAACATCATAAAGAATCTATAAATGTTTAGAATGGATTAAAAATAAAGTTCTCAAATCTCAACCCTACTAATTCTAACGATAAGAAATGATATTTGGAACAATATAAAACTACCAGTTGGTAAACTTTTTAAAATGATTTTGAAAAAAGCATTTTATGCTAATCTAGGATGCATTTATTTGGTAAAAGAAAATACAGTTAAAACAGTAATATTGTGAAATATTAATTCTGTACTGAATTTGATAAAGGACTTCCATCCATCTCGGTTATTGATTAAATTGTTTTTTTTTAAGATTTCTATTTTAATATGTTTTAAAATGGCAAAGCTGAATTTTCAGCATCATTACTCCAGTCTTAAGAGCCACATGATCCTTCAGAAATCATTCTAAAATATGCTGATTTGGTGCTCAAGAAACACTTATTATTAATTAATGTTGAAAACAGTTGAGCTGCTTTATGTTTTTGTGGAAACCATGATACATTTTTACAGGATTCTTTGATCAAAAGAACTTGGTTGGTATTTATTTGAAATGGAAATTTTTGTAATATTATAAATGTCTTTCTTTACCGTCACTTTTGATCCATTTATATAAATAAAAGTATTCATTCGTAAAACAAACAAATAAATAAACAAATATTTTTAAAACCTTACTGATACAAAACCTAACATATATAATCTAACATCATAAAATTCATTCAAATTAATATTAACAATCTTAGAGTTGTGTTACATTCACATGTGCAAATGATAATCTTTGATCTATACAAATAGATCTGTCTCTTTGAATGACATGGGTATGATGTAGGCATGGACACAAGGAACAACATTGCTGTTGCATGGTTACTGTACTTCTGTTCTGGCCCGTTACACCACCTGACAAAGTAACAAAAGCTGCATAAATGACGAAGAATGCTGATGCTAAAAATTATAATACAGACATCCTCAAACCATCTCGATCCCACATCAATATCATGATACTGTATACATTTCCTGGCAGCGCTTTGAAGGAATCCAGGTAGAAACTGAAAGCGTGGATGACTGCATCCCTCTAAGAAAAGGAAAGGTCTGAATCAGATCTTTTTTTAAGTTCTGATAAAAATTAAGCAAGGAGGATGGATGCAAAGAATCCAGAAAAAAAAAAAAGGTTTCCACAGAAAGCAGCACAACGGTTTTAAACCAAAAGTCCAGCTTTTCCATCACAGGAATAAAAATTATATAATATAATTATAGTCAATTGTAATATATAAAATAAATGCAGCATATTTAAAAATCTTACCAACCGCAAACCTTTGAGCGATAGTGTAAAAAGTCCCATTAAGTGCAATCAGTACTCGTATAACTCTTTTATTTGGTTAGAAGACACTGTACCTTACAGCAAAAGCCTTCGATTCAGTCCTTTCATGAGTGCACCGTAAAAATGCTGACACTTGGCTTGTGGAAGATTCCATTAAAGTGTTTTAACTAATAGCCAATGACAGGATGGGTCATATGGATCATCCTTAAAAAAATGCAACAAAAACATAATTTCAGGAAAAGATGGAATAACCTGCTTCAGTCTTACTTCGTCCCAATCAATGAATAATGGAAATGATTACTGTAATTGAATTCCCCGGGAAAATCATGACACTGGTCATGAAAACATGGATGCTGGATGGTGAAAAGTAAATGACATGAGTTAAAATGCTAATGCGCTAAAGCCCACCATTTGCCCATTCCAGCAGCCAAAGCAGGTCAAGGCACTGCAATCCTGAGTACTTGGCCCCAGCATAACCACTACTCTTTTCAGACGCTCCCAAAAGCGCTCCTCCTCAAGGCGGTCACAGAATTCCCAGTTCTTTCTCCAGACACTCCAAGAATTCCCAGTTCTCTATCCGGACACTCCTAGTATGTTCTCCCTCTCTGTCTGGACACTCCAAGGATTCTCCAAGGTTTTCTCTCGGACACTCCTTGCTGGACACTCCCAGTGCACTGACTGCAGACTATTTCACTAGCACATGGTCAAGCAGGACCGGAGGAGGAGACAAGCATTCGCAATGATGAGAAGAAATGATGTGAGGTGGGTTTCTGAAGCAGAATAAAACCACAGAGATTGTGGGTGGGTCTGCAAAGCATGTGCAGGAGAGCGAGTGAGAGAGAGAGATGGCAAATCATACGAACACTGAAACTCCCAGAGCTGTCGCACACACTCCACTCACCTAAAAGCAATATAACCAACATAAATCATCCAGAAGTCCTGCAGTTACTTTGGCCGCATCTAATCCAGCAGCATGAATGTGTAAGTGAATGTGTGAGCGTGCGTTTAAGGAGATCTCAGATCCTGCCGGGCGTGTGCTCTCGTCTCGGTCTCTTGTGCTGTACTCCTCATCTCAGAGCTCATCTTTAAGTGGAAAAATGCAACACCTAAAACCACTGAGTTCCAATCAAGCCCCTTTATTTTGGTTCAGAGGTCTTCCTGCTGGGCAGGGCTTTCAAATCGGTCTCTTCATGCGAATGAATATACTCATGAATTATACATGCAGCTGGACGACTGTGAGCAGAAAACGCCCATCTGCCTCAGCCGGCATCACCCACGCACGCACAAACACACACTCACCTCGATGAACGGAGAGTTGCGATAAACAATGCTGACCTGAGTGCCAACAGCCTCTTCTAATGTGCTCTTCTGTTAGAGGAATGGTGATTCAAATAGCATTTTTAGATTTGAAGCCATACAGATCAGAAAGAAGAGGCAGGTCAAAAAAAGAGATTATTCGGGTCAGTTTGTGTTTAGATAAAAGGTTTTCAGAAGATAGATTGACATGAGTAAGGCTTTAAATAATGTATTTTATATTAAATATTATAAATAGTATTTTATAAAATAATAATAATTTATAAAATAATACATAATTTTATAAAATAATAAATATTTTTTAATGTTAAATAATAGTTTTTTATATTAAATATTAAATATTGTGGTATCAACAACCACATATACCACACATACAATTATATGACTGTACAAGTCACACAAATGTAGCATCATTTGCACCAGGCTGACAAAATCTGTGACACACTAATTGTAAGAACAATTGAAGAACTCTTGGTAACCAGTGGCTTAGCGGACAGGGCGAAAACAAATGGGCGAAACAAATTTGGCAAATGCTTAACGCAAGCACTCTAGAGGACGTCAAATGTTTCCATTTACTATTTGTTTTTGCAGCGGTGAGCAATGTAGCCAATCACAGACATCCGCTGCGCTGATCTCTCGAATAGTGGTCGACCGATATATCACCATACTCGATATATTGGCCGATATTTGGCATTTTTTAAAGAGCCCCTATCATAGCATTTGAAATGTTCCTATTTTTGTTTTAGGAGTTCCCAAAAACAGTTTAACATGCATGCAAGGATAAAAAACACTTTTGTTGTCTTATAATATGCATTTATTTTTAACTGATTTGCACACCGACTCCCAAATGATTCGTACGACGACTCATTTTTCCAAACCACTCCTTTGCGTGACGCTAATCGGCGGTGATTGGTCAGATGACAGACCCAGTCAGTTATTGTTTGTTAGCATAACATATTGATAAATCACTGCAGTACAACAAAACACTCTATTCTTTATGACAACTCCAATAACAGCGACAAACATTTCAAATATTAAAAAAAATTGACATTAGAGACCTAGAAGCTGCGCTGAGCGTAAACACACACACACGCGCACACACACACACACTTATTGTGCCTTCCCTCCTCGCGCCCCGACGCTACAAAACCGTTCAAAACCCATAAAAGCAACAATTATTAATAATACTTACAGGTTGTGATTCATAGGAGGAAGCTGATCCATATACACTGGGCAAGTAAGTTACTGAGCCCTCCTTCAGGAACAACCGCTTGCGAATCCACATTTGAATTCATTTATGTTTTTGAACGATTCGCAATTAAAATGATGAGAACACAATCGGGCTATACTGTTGAGGTATCGTTGCAAATATGAACTCTGACCACCGATTCTTCACATGCTCGTCCCTGGTAAATGAAAACAAGTTGCTGAACTGTCTTTGCATTGTAGAACGCAGCGCCTTCTCGACATGAAGCTATTCAGCTGAAGTATTTGTGTTCTAGACTTTAAGTTTACACTTCCGTCTGCGCGCGCAGTAACTGGGCATGGCCAATATGCTTATGTTTCGTATCTTCGTCACTACGAAACAGCTAATGACTCGTTTCAAAAACAATTCATTTCATAGACTCAGAGTCGACTCTCACTTTTGAAAGACAATAACTTTATAGACGGTGCACTTTCAGATATAAATCTTTGCAGGATGTTTTCATTCCCTTAGAGCTATAGTCCACACCATATGAACAGTCATTTTTAAAAATCCATGATAGGTGCTCTTTAACAAAGTGTAGATACGACGCAAAAAAGAGATGCATTGTGCAGTGTAGACAGCCTAATTAACTATAATGGAACTTTTTAAGATCACAATGAACTGAGATGAGGGACAGCTTTTAGTGATTATAAAGGGAGCGCTCTTTTCATGCTTTTGAGGTTGTATAGTGATAAAGTGAGAGGGATAATCAGCACGGGACAAAAATATGGCAACCGAAGTGTAAGTAACCGAAGAAAGAAAAAAAAAAATTGGGGACGAGAGTTTAAATAAAGAGACCAGAAAATCTGCCTGGAGTTGTAAAAGAGCTTTTTAGTAACATGACAAACTGCAATAGCACTCCTCACCAGCAGATAGCAGAAGTGGCCGTGAGTGTAGACTGCCAGAGAACATTTGCATTAGATTTTTGCTGTTTGTTTAGTAAAGCTTCGAAACAATCTGTATTGTCTGAAGCGCTATATAAATAAAGGTGACTTGACTAATATTACAATGTTCCCAAAAGGACATTTAACAACCAAACTCACTGTTGAGTTCTCATAACTCCACAAAGCTTCAGTTTATGCTTTTATGACCTTCAAAACAAGCAAATAACTTAATGTTCTATGTCTGACTTGACTGACAAACAAACTATGATACTTCAAGAACTCTACCTGCTAAATAGCTGCCTGAAACACAACTGTACACACACACACACCCTTTCCTGGATCAAAACACCAGCTGTGTAGCAACAGCTCCACTCCTTTTATTGAGTTCAGCTCCAACGCACATGTGAGAGTCATTCAAATCAGCACATTCCTCAAGACCCAGCCATTGTAAATCGGTCCCATTACATACGTCACCGCAAACCAACGCCAGATTCAATAAATATCTTGTTTCGCCTCATGCAAAAGAATCATAACCAACATGTCACTCGAATAGATGAGCTAAAGCAATCTCATATATTCCTACTTCCCTGGCAAATAGTATGCCGAATGAGTAATGATACAATAAGCAAAGAATAGGTACTAAGAAATTGTTCGACAAGACAAGTAAATTAATTTAATTTTCAATTAAGTTGCTGTTAGTATGTAATAGGTAAAAGGTCAATGCCAACACGGCAGGTGCAATATATCCCAATAATTCAATATAAGCGAGCACATTTATAAACATTTATCTTTTAAATTATAAATTTATAAACAATTTTTTAGGAGTCACTGCACACAACATCTTTTACAACCTGAACTAACCTTTCCTTTTCATTAACATGTCAATTTATTTGATATTTTAAGACACTTATTGACCTTGACACAGTCATGAGGGTCTGACTCCTTTTTGTTGGAGTTGGAGTGAAGGAGTTAAGCAGTTTTAAGAAAACTGATTAATAGTAATAAAGGATTATGCTAAAATACTTACTTATTTCATTCTTTTGAGTTTTTTTTCTTCTTTACTACAATGTTAGTAGGACAGTTGTGTCAAGGTTTATCCAAGTCACAATATGAATTGCATTTGAATAAATTAAAAGATCATCTGACAAAAAATAAGCATCACGTCATTGATCTACCACACCTGCATACCTAAAAAAACAAATTTAATCAATAACTGAGATGGATGGAAGTTTATCAACTTCCTTTATCAAATTCAGTACATACTATAAAATCCTCTAGAAAGGACTCCACAGTGGCTCTTCTGTGTACAAGGAAATGATAGCTAAAAAGAAAAAAAAAAGAAAAAAAGGCATGCAGGACACATTCCACTGCCTCAAACACCCTCCATTCCTCAACAAAGGAAATAAAAAAAAACACCCATTCAGGTTCTGCAACATAAACATGATCACTCACTATCAAAAAGACACTGGAGCTGGAGCAGTTTATCTTGCTGCTTCTGAGGGACTCACCTTGTGAAGTTCGATGGTATCAATCCACTGCTGCCGCAGCAAAGGATGTTCAGCCCTCAGGTACCAGATGCTGTCATTCACACTGATGTCAAACCGGCATTCATCAAATTCGTGAGGCTGAAAGAGAAAGGATCAAATACAAGAACAGATCATAACAATGAACATGTTTGGAAAATGGATTAAACATGGGCCATAAACCTTCCATTCTCTCTGCCATTGTTTTTGGAGCACCTTTTCCTGCTGTTCCTGATAAACAACTCGCAGAAACCACAAAATATATTTGCATTTATTGAATAGGTCAATGGACCTGTGGGAACATTTTCAGACCACTTTAACAGAAAAACAAAAACTGCTAGCCATCTCAAAACAAGCTTTAAGTATTATCCACAAAGTATAACTTTAACAATCAATTATTTTGCTAAGCTATCATTTTGTTCTTAGTTTCAGCTAATGAACCTAAATGAGCCAACAATTCAAGGCTTAACTGTTAATAAGTTGCACTGATCACTTACATACAATGACATTTGACTTTTAGTTCCATTATTGAAGAAAACTGAAACACTAGCACCAGTTAATATCAACAAAATTAGTTGATAAATCCACAGATTAATTAAATGTTGGTTTTGGTCAATTATTTTAAATAATTACTTAAAGTAGTTGTTATACTAACTTAGGATTAGGTTCTAAAATAAAATAAAAAATAATTATCTATTATATATTCTTATAAATAAGCAATTTTTATGATATCTAGAGGTATTAGCTTATATACCCCTACCCCCAAAAAATTAGTATATGCACAATTTTAAATGAAAAACTGTTCTCAGTTACTAACGTAACCTCGATTCTCTCTAGTAGAGGGAACGAGTGTTGCGTAAGATAGCTTATGCTACGGGAAAATGCCTTTTTCTTGAGAATACCGAAGCCAAAAAATGATCATTTAATTTTTCCTATGTAAAACGCATTGTTGCACAGAGGAGAGCTATGCGAGGCAGCTCGCGCGCCTATTGGTCGCTCTGTGGCAAATGCTGCAACCTTTCGATGGACTGGTCATGACGTAATCACCAATTGAAAGGGCGGGTGCCCTCGTGTGTCACGTCCCGCCGAAATAGGCGTGGCTTATCCCTATATAAGCCGAGTACAGATAGAGTGTTCTTTGGTTTTCATCTTGAAGCGAACCAGAACGCAGCACTAGCACGACAGGGTTACGCAACACTTGTTCTCTCTACTACAGAGAACCGAGGTTACGTTAGTAACTGAGTGTCGTTCTCTTACTAGAGTACTCTCGTGTTGCGAGGATTTGGCAAGTGCCTGGGTAACACATAATAGTGAAGACGGCCGGGCAAGTGAAGTGGCTCGACAGTCCAGGATGACAATATAAGGGAGTGTGACACCTCATATTGCATAAGATGAGTGCTTAAAACCATATAACAGTCAGTGGGGAAGGAAGTCAGCTTTAGTCAAAGTTAATTCCATGCAAGACACACTCACAAAGAGCGTGTGTAAGTCATGCACCCGCTTGACTGAAACGAGAGCCATGAGAAAAATGGTTTTGAACGAGAGACACCATAAGTCCAGTGACTGTAGTTGCTTGAAGGGGTCAATCTTCATAGTCACTAGGACTGTGGAAAGGTCCCGGGATGGAAGCATAAGGGGGCATTCAGTCTCCTGGCTCCCTTGAGGAAACGGATGATAAGATCTTTCTTTCCCAGAGACCATCCATGCAAAGGTTCTGTGAACACTGCTATGGCTGCCACGTATACTTTGAGCGTGGAGGGGGACCTCCCCTCCAAAGCTCTTGAAGGAAAGAAAGAATTTCCCCAACACAACAGTGTTGAGGGTCTGCGCATTTGGCAGCACAACAGCCAGGAAACACTGACCACTTAGAAGCATAGAGCAATCTAGTAAAGGGCGCTCTCCCTTGTGTAATTGTACTCAGCACTCTGACTGTGAGGTCAGCAGGAGGCCCTTTCTCAACGGGATCTGTCACGGAGCTATGCTCGTGAGCTGCATCAGTTCCGGAAACCACGCACAGTTCCTCCAGGATGGTGCTACTAGGAGAAAGGACGGCTTGCTTTCCCTGATTTGCTTCGTTGGCTGGGCCAGTCGAGGGCCAGCACGTCCCTGTTCTTTGTGAAGAATATTGGACAGTGGGTGTTCTCTGCTGACGCAAAGAGATCTATGTCCGCTCTGCCAAACATGTCCCACAGTCACTGGACTGTCTGTAGCCTCGGGCATCCTCTGTGACTGGCACGGCCCAGCCGGGAGAAGTGGAGTCGCAGGATCCTAGTGGAAGATGGCGAGTCAACCCTGAGGGCCCGACAAGTCCATCAAGTCGCATTCCGGGCAGCCGCTGACAGAAAGCACGTGGTCCGTGTGGTTCTTCCCCCGGTACATTTACATTTAGCGGACATAGCTCCGTGACCGATCCCATTCTAGCCCATCTACTACCCAGGTAGTAAACGCACAGAATGTGGCAGTCCCCATCATTGAGTGGGGCTCGGCAAGAGCCACACAAGGTGAAGCGAGGCATTTGAAACAACACCTCGGCTCTTTAGACAAGTTACAGAAGCAAGTATTGAAAGGATATTGGTGCCAGTGCAGCAGGAACGGCGGTGAAGCGGCGAAGGCGGCTTCGATCCTGCTGAAATGCTCGTCGACGGCGCGGCTTCTTCTGGAGCGTCAGCGATGTGAAGAGATCACTTAGCTAAAGAGATGAAAAATCAAAGAACACCCTATCTGGACTCGGCTTATATAGGGATTAGCTACGCCTATTTCAGCGGGACGTGACGCACAAGGCCGTCCACGTCCTCATTGGTGCTTCTATTTATAAAGGTTCCTAAATTTGTTTTGGAGATCTCCTACAATAAGTATACAGGCATCGAAGGTAAAAATATCAATTAAAAATAATTATAATATACATTACAAAATCACCTTTTTTCCTCACAGTGTTTGAATTGAAACGGTTCAATAAAGGATTTGGCTTCTATAAACCCCTCCTTTCCGAGAGTCTACTCTACTCTGATTGGTCAGATGGCCTAGTCTGTTGTGACTGGTATACCGCTTACACACTAGCATGTATCTGTATTGGAAATGAAATGCCATTTCGATATCTGGATTTCATCTCTGGAGGCTTACTCAGCAATGGCGATTCTAGGAGGTTGAAAGCTCTGAAAGCTCTTTGGCCACCCCTCTGGTCAACCCAGATCTCATAGGTAGTTGGTCAAGTATGTCAAACACAAGAAACAAGAGCAATGCTGTCAGTCAATGATGACAGCTGATCAACTGATTTAGGGCTAGTTTTACATTTTTTACTAACACAGTAGTGTTCTGTGAGAGCTGATTTCTTCTCATCACCACGGACGTTTGGCCATGCAGGTCAAGTGATCCATTAGATGAGCTTGCAACAACTAGTGCTGCTGCTCCGTGAAATAGGAGGACAGTCAGTTACAACAGCCAGCAACAATATAAACGCTGGAATCTGTAGTTCCCTTTCGAACTACAGGTCACTTTGTATTACGTAGCTACCTATACGTAGTGGGGAAACTCCATTTCCTCAATTTACTGAAGCCGTGTAAAACGCATTCGCAGCTGCAAAATCCATTGGCCAGGCGCCTCTCGTCCGAGCCCCGCCAAGGGGGTGCAGAGAGTTTGAGAGGTGTGGTAATTTAATGTATAGTTATATGGTAGTTCCCTCTGTGTAGGAGAACTTTATCTAGCACTAAGACTAAGTAGCAGCTAAAAGTCGAACTACACCTGCACTAGCTATATCTTAGCAGCCTGCAAACCAAGTTAAGCATTGAACTAGTTAGCTTTTTTTTTAATTGTTATTTGGATACCGCCATTCAATATGAAACACTATTTTCTGGATTGAAGACTGAGGGTGTTTTTTTGCAGATGTGCGTGTTAAATAGAGCTAATGTTATATTTTTGGTCAACCACAAGCAGTGTGTGAAATATAGTTTGACAGTCAAAATTTAAGTAGCTATAACACAGGAACAAGATGTGACATTTATTTGCTCTATGACTTAAGTGCTGTTTAAAGACTTTTTTTCTCTCGGAGGGGACTTTTTGTTTTTATCAATTAGCTCATCTTCACAGTTCACATATTTATAGACGTTTAAATAGGCAGATGCAGAGTGAGTTGCATTCAAATGGCACAAATGTAATAAGTTAATTTATGAAGAAGCATCTTAACCATGAATGATTGTAAGTCTTAACTTTGATTCAGCATACATTAAGAAGTTTATTTAAATTAAAGCCAACATTTCAATTTATACCTTCATCAGGGCCCTGGACATGAATCCTGTGTGGGTTGAAAACCACTTTTTGAACATATTCATTCATCACAAGGCATCATATAGAATGACATTATTGAGTCATTCTCAGGCCATTATCTGTGTTACCTGTATTACCTATATTTGCTTTACTAATTTAAGTGGCATAAATTCGAACCGCGGTCGGCTACATACGTAAACACATTAATAGCTTTGTGTTCCATCTTGGCTACCCCAGTAAAAATGTCCTGGAGACGCCACTGTTACTCAGCACTTGCATACTCAGTTTTACAAACAGTAGGCTAACTTTGGCATATGTTTTACAGTCCTCATCCTTTGTAAGGGCATGCACAGTGGATTTGCTTTCGCACAATTCGCAGCGCAGAAAACCGCGTCTTCTCAACTTGTCAACAAACCAAACTCTTTCAGGTCTCAGCTACAACCACAGTGTTGAGAGTGAGTCAAAGTATAGGCATTGTTCATGGGCAGCCAATGAAGACCATAGGCTTTCAATGGCACTATGCAAATTTGTTACAAACCTACATATGTTTTGTGCAGGAAGGAAGGAAGACTGGATTTGTGATGAACAACTCATTTCAGGCAGTTTAGAATCTCATTTTGGACCCAAGAAATGTTGCTTTTTTAAATTCACAAACAGCTTATTTAACACACTGCATGAAAGGTAATATCCAAAAAAAAAAAAAAAAAATCACAATAAGGGCACTTTAACTATAATTCCATGCATTCTGTAGTGGACATACTTTATATCAAGCATTTCTGCAGGGGTAGTGGGCATGGTTGGGAATATATTTAACTAGCGAGTGGTGAACTAGAACAGCTCTTATCAGAGACAGTGCACTGATCCAGGCCAGAACAGGGCTGCCGAATTCAATCAGTGCCCGAGGCATATCTGTTCACATCAGATCATCTCTGTTTTCCAGAGGGAACTCTGGGACCAGACCAGCTTCGAAGACTTCCAAGGTTTCACAGTCAGTTTGTCGAGATTCATTGGCCAGAAGATCAAAACTGGGTTCAACAACAATCTTTTGAGCCCTTGAACTTTCACAGTGGCCCTCAGACAAGTTCCCTCTTTCAGACCAAAGAACATCCCCCAATAAATGGCCATCCCCCTCATGGCCATCTGGGCCATGAGCATTGTGAATCTAAGAGCAGCGTTTTCTTTTTTACACATGCCCATTTTTATTGGAACACAGGCAAAGCGAGAGCTGCTCCTATCACCCTTTTCACAATGTGATATGTGATATGCACTTTCCGTCACAGGACGTTCCTGCGGTTCTGCTCACCCTGTTCTAATCCTCAAGACTACTTCAATTCACTCAATAGCAGAACAATGTAGCAATAGTGCGTCAACCTAAACACATCTTACAATGCAGCGTTGTTGGACATTTCCTTGTAGTCTTACTGCCGAGACATCTGCACTTGAATGACCTGTACAACACGCAACAGTCCAGCTCATAGACATACAGCAATATAAAGTACACCAATATTAAAACAACTATTTTTTAAATAAATTTAAACAAGATTGGGATAAAGGCTAGATCATTTTAACTCTATGTTTACTTTACTTTTATTGGAATAGATTAAATCAATTGCTTTGGGCAGAAAATATGATCTTTCTGACGACAAACAATTGAAATTCATCTCTTTGCATAGAACACAACCTCTAATAAGTCGAATCACATATCCAAAGCAGCTTCATAGTAATAAACAGGAAAATAAGTTAATGTTACAAAGTTCATCAATTATGAAACGACTTTAATGTCAGCCATTAAGCAGCTCTACAGAAGACAATAGTGTCATTATTATTCAGCTCAAGTCAGTGAGTTCAATGTTGATTCAATTTAGTTCAATAACAGTGGCAATGTTGAAAAGTAAATTGCAGTTATATTTGAGATAACCTCAAAAATTGTGAAGTTTGAATTTCAATCACATTTTGCCAAAGCATATAAAACACACTGTTGTAAAGTAGGTTTCCCATGGTAATGATAATTCCATAAAGTAGTCAGGTATAGTCTTGCAGGAAGTTTAGTATAGATCACACTAGGATGTGTCTGTCCAAAGCAAGCAGAGAAGTACCCATGTACTTTCTACTCAACTTCATGTTCTGCTTTGTCCACCCTGAAACAATCAGGCTGTTCAAGAGAAACCCCCAAAACAAGTTCGACAGCTTCTCTCTGGCAATAGCAGATGGAGGAGGAACACTGAATAACGAACAGGAAGCAGCACTGCTCAAAAATGTTCAGACTGTAGTACAAATCAGCACTTTGCAATTCATATCACTGTGAAGTCAAGATAAGCCTTTGATAATCTTACAGTAAACAACATAACAGGGTGATGTTAAGATCAGGCTTACCGCGATGACAGCCTTGCTGAGACAGACGGACCCTCTACACCCGTATTCCTTCTCATCTGCTGACCTGTAGTAACTTAGAATATTGCCTTTCAGCGCAATCCAGCGGTCCTGCCATCCATGAATGTAGTTAGTCCACTGTAGACAAACAAAGAGTTTAACATACTTGATATCACATGGCTTATTGTTATCACTGCATGACTCCACGACTCCACACTTGCAACATAAAGATTAAACCTCCAGGAAGGTTCAAGGCTTGTCAAAGTTCAAAGTTCAGACTTTCAGTGTTCGGAAAATTACTTTTGAATGCATTAGGATATTGCTTAAAATAATTAAAATAGTAATTGTGTTACCTAGTTACTTTTTTATGGAAAGTAAGTCAACTGGGCTGGGGTTGCTTCTTTGTTTGTTTTTAATAAAAAAAAAAAAAAAATTGGCATATGTAAAAGACCCTTTAAAGGGACAATGGCCCTCATTTATCATTCTTGCGTAGAAACGGGTGTATATGTTGGCGTAAGATTATGCTTACACTCCTCTCACCGCCTGATTTATGAAGATGTGCGTACCTTTGAAATCCAGGTGTACGCAATGCCTGCCCTTGATAAATCCCGCGGCCGAAAACGATCGTCATTAGAATAACACGCCCCTAAATATTCAAGTCTCCGCTCCCCCCACGCCCTCATTTTACGCCATGGACACACGGAAGACGGCAAAGAAGAGAAACTTCTCCGACGTGGAGCCGAAATGACCTATCACAATGCATTATTTTACAGCACGTCTTTTGAAATTAGCATTCAATTTCGAATCACGTCACATGTATAATAGTTATGATGATGATGTGAAGTACCATTCATTCACATTAATAATTGCATGACAATTTGTAATAGTATTCTTCTTATTATTATGATTTGTATTAATGATGCTTATTGTTATTTAGAAGAAGGATGTCGTTATTATTATTTGTATTATTATTATCATTTAAAAGAAGAAGAACATATTTTTTATTATTTTGTCAGTCTGAATTATTTTTTGGTCATTGAAAGCCTTTCATTAGGCTACCGAACCCAGTCCGTGCGCACCTGCGGGGATAATCCTGAAACGGTAAAGCGGGCTCGCAACTGAAGGAATACATATGAAATCAAATGCTTTGGTAAAGTCACACAAATTAAACATTGAAGTCCACGTTACACAAAAATAAACACTGAAGTTTATAATTACTATTTTGTTTTTTTGTTTGTTTCTTTCACAGTGGGTCATAATATATCATATCTTTTAGTTTGTCAGTGCGTTTTGTGGTGTTAGGAATTTTTCTGCGCATTTCCTCACTAACTCAAAACGTGCGTACACCACCTCCTGAGCTGGTGTAGGATTCGAGCGTGCCGTACGCCCACGTCCATATTGATAAATCTCAAACTCACCGTGGTTTTGAGTGTACGCAAGGTGTACGCTGGAAATTTGGTGTACGCACTTTTGATAAATGAGGGCCAATGTGTAGGAATTTCTCCCATCTAGCGGTGAAATTGTGTTTTGCATTCAAATGAACTGTGATTCAAATGAATTTGAATTCAAATGAGAAATGAATCTCCCACCTAGCTTTTTCAAATGCGTGTTGTATCTACGATAGACATTAATTAATGTACCAAAAAGCTATGACAGGATTTCTTCTAATAGCAATTCGTTGATTGTTCCTTCGGGTGAACAGGTTTGTTATTTCAAACAAATTGCAACTTGACGCAACGAATAAACAAATGTTACAGTGTGAATTACTGACTGTGAAACTTTCCGGGGCAGTGACAAGCTCTCACTGCTCTGCTCCTCCGTTTCTGCTGCTTTAAGTTACGTCACGCTGGTTCTGAACGAAAACGTGTTGGCCTTGTACTTTTTGTCCCTCTCTGCTTTTATAGTTTTTCAAGATGGCGGAACTACATGGAAGCCTTCATAGACCTACCCGTCACATGTATACGAAGATAATAAATCATAAATCAGATAATTGGCAGAGGTATTTGTACACTATTGAGGACATATTTAGGAATAAAAATATTGATTTTAGATAATAAAATTGCTAAAAAAAAAAGTACACATTGTCCCTTTAACACCCAAAGTGAAATGAATAAGCCTCAGGCTGAAGTAAATGCAAATTCAAGCCTGTACAATAGAGTGTGCAGTTCAAACAAACCTTTCAGCTGTGCTACCAATCTGGATCACAGAAGAAAAGGACACAGGAGAAGACAGTTCAACACTCTTCAGCAATAAAAAAAAAAAAAAAGAGTTTTATCTAAAGTCATTTTTGCTTATTCATACAGTTGAATTGGATACTCGATGGTCATCAGCAAAGACATTGCTTAATAAAGAGAGATTATAAAAAGTTTATTTGTGCAATTTAACATAATTATTGCCGGTTTGTGTAATATTCCGAGTTTGAATTTGACTGTTTTTATTAATTTTGAGGAATTATGAATCTGTTTTTGTGTAAGTGAGAGGAGTAAATCTATGCTCACATTTAGTCTAGAAGTAGAATAACCATCATGTTTAGACTGTGCACACAATGCCTTTGCACCCCATTTCTTTCAACATGGGGACAAGAGAGCTATCAGTAAATATGGACGTACAAAGTAACTTGCGTGACTTATTTTCAAAACTAACTATGGTATTTTGTTGTAAATTTCAGAGTATTGTGTTACTTAGACTGACGGCAGAAAGCAGAAGGCCCACAAGCCCTCTGATTGACCTAAAAAGCAACCAATCAGTTTGTTTCGTTTCACGTCATTTTAGGGGCGTGCAAATGTAAAGTCAATGTCCCTACAAAAAAAAGACCAGTGTCGAAAACTCTTGGATGTATTTTAAAGAATCTATGCCGCAAACTTTACATACTTCACACACTTAAGCACTTATTGTCACAGTTGAAAACAGTAACACGATGGCTTTCTTTTTCCATGAGGGGGTTTGACGCCACAGCATCTTTGTTTCCAGCCGGGCCATTAAAGAACACGACACACACGTCTTCCTGTAGAATTCAACCAATCAGATTACAATTCCAATGTTGTGTGGCGTGTGCCATATGCATCAGACATTCAGCCGTGTTCATGACGTTTAAGGCTGGGACAATGGCTGCATCCGAAATCTCATACTTCCCTACTATATAGTAGACGAAAAACAGTATGTAACAAAAGTAGTATGTCCGAATTCACAGTACTCATTTAAGAGTAGGCAACAAGTACCTGGATGACCTACTACTTTCCTGGTGGGATTCTCAAGTGTTGCTGAATGTAGGTGAAGCGACACAACTGACTCTGGAAGGTCACATGATAATGACAACATGGGAGATGTGGTACATCCAATTTACATTAACAATATACAGATTCATACTATAATGTACTTTTTTAGCAGTCGTGAAGTAACTACTTATTCAAAATAAGTACTCATGAGAGTATGCGATTTTGGACACAGCCTAAAAATAAACTAATCCTTAAGGGGATCCTCCACCCCAAAATGAAAATTCTGTCATCATTTACTGAATGAGTTTCTTTCTTTCGCTGAACACAAAGGAAGATATTTTGAAGAATGACTGGAACTTTGGCACCATTGACTTCCATAGTATTTTTTTTTCTACTATGGAAGTCAGTGGTGCCAAAGTTCCAATCGCTCTTCAAAATATCTTCCTTTGTGTCCAGCCTTCCTTTGCACGGTTGACTTGCATACATTATTTAAATTACAAGAACTGAATTGGATGATTATATATATATATATATATATATTAACACAACTTATAGGTGCCATATGTAGTAACTTGACACTCAAAGAAAAAATGTGTGCATGCTCTAAAAACAACATTCCTTGAGTCACCAAGCAAAAGTCAGTTACAACCTAAATGTAAATTCCTTTTATAATAAAAGCTTATAAATTGATTAAATAATAATTATGTGTGTTTTATCAAGTCAATTAGCCCAAGTCAATTATATGTTTATTTTCTATTATTACAATTAACTTAGTATATTTATTTATTTTTAATTTCTGCAGATTTGGTCCTCCATACACTGCAGTTTGAAGTTGGACATGTCTGCAACAATTTTTTTTTTTTTTTTTTTTTTTTTTTTTACAATCTATGGTCTGAAAGCGAATCGGTTCACCGGTTTCATTGAAAAGATTATTTTCAAAATAACGTGTTGTTTCGGAATCGGACATAGTTTATGTTACTGATAACATATAGAACATGCGCAATCAAAAAAAAAAACCTATGAAAAAGCTGCACGAACACACATTAAACAAACGAAAGTAACGTTAACTCACTAACCTTAACGTCAACAACACCAAATCTAATAACTGTTAAGTGTTAAACACTAATAAAAGTTGTAAAAACTGTAATGTTTTAGAGTAATCTAGGTTACCTTGCTGAGCGTGCCGCCGAGCTCGTCCAGCAGCTCTGACTCCGGGTCCAAATCCTCATCTGAACCCGACGAACTGCAGTCCGACATCAGGAAAGATTATCAAAAAAGTCCGCGATCGTCCAGCTTTTAATTTGAACTAGACTGTGTTATAAATTAAACAGGAAAAAAACCCATCAATACAGCTCTGATATCGCTTAAACTCTGATGTTAAAGTGCCAGGTGTGAAAGCCCATCCTACTCCAGTATCAACCATCTGATACAAACAAACTAATGACGACATGCACTGCAGCCAAGAGTTCAATATCTAGCTGGAGTTGTGTCTTCACGGCCACACTTCAGGATAATCACGTGACCAGTGTTGCAACGGAACTATATCATCAATACTGCACGTCTCCAGCAAAAAATACGCTTGTTTTCGTTTGTCTTCTGGGTTTTAAAGTTTTGGCTTTTTAACGTCATCCCCTATTGGTAGTACGAAGTATTACATAAACCATGTTTCATCTCTTCCACTTGTTTACTCCAGGGGCTGTCAAAACATATAACATGTACAAAAACAAAAATAGTATATAAATAGTATAGGGCATGGTGCCATGTTAATTTCATGGTATTCTTTGAAATAACTTGGAGTTCAATGGAAATACGATGGTTTATGAATAATATTATTATAGGCTACAAGAATGGAATGCTTGTCATTCGATGGCTGCATGAAACAGCGATTGGAACTTTGGCACCAAAGATGGCTGCATGAAACAGAAGTTGCAATAGTAATTTCTTCCCTATTGTGATAGTGAAACCAAAGTCTTTTTAAACAATAAAAAAAAAATGTAGGGTGGGACTTGAATTTGTCTCCCAGGAACTGATTGATTAGTTGAGGTTTACAGATGCTGTGATCTCATGTGAGTGACAGATTGTCCCGCCCTTGTCATCAGATAAGAGATGAGATGTTGCTGCAAGGGGAGGTTCATTTTGAATAAAGATTACATTAAGTCATTTATAATAAATTCCACATAAAAAGAATTGTCCATTTTGATTTTCATGGTGACTTTATTTTATTTTTATTTATTTTAATTCCCATCACTGTTCCACCATAGTACTTTTAGGGTAAAACCTTTATTTAAATAATTATATCCATGTCTTTAAAAACATAAAAAAAATCATAAAATCAGATCTTTAAAAGGAAAATAGAGTGCAATCATATTGTCTGGGTAGCCTTGACTAAGCGACCGTTCACACAACACAACGTCTTCATCTAAAAACCACACATTTTTTATGCGCTTTGGCCGTTCATTTACACAACAATGCCCTTTTAGGGGCCTGAAATCACAAACATTTGAAAAAGGGTTTTAAAGTGCAAGTTTAAAAAAATACACTGTTATCGTGTCTGTGCAAACTACAAAATCGCACATTTCTGAAAATGGTGACGTCATGCGCATCATATCATGTGTTCAGTCAGTCTCTAGGAATGTAATATTTCTTTACAAAGTGAGATCGCCAACTACTGGCCTGGCATGAAAAATACAGCATTTTTAGTTGTCTTCACAGATCGTTTTGACAAAGTTGTAGCCTGTATGCAAAACACGCATAGTTTTCAGTAGGCTACATCGATATAAACGTACCCTTATGCAGACCACATTGTTCTTTTGTTCCGAATAGAACCATGAATCATCTGTGCTGCTGATCACGGACAGTTGGTCAATCCAACCCTAATAGCCACTCTTCAATGTCTCTCTCATAGGACTTGGCATCTTTTTGCCAGTCAATATGCCATCGCAGGTTTGCTATGACCTGGGTGTAACTGTCCCCTAGACTTTTCTTCCATTCCAGAAACTGTTGCTTATTGTAGCGGTGAACGGTTTGGGAGACGCTGGGGTAGTCCAAAATGGTGCGTAACAGCTTGTCCAAGTCCTGACATACACCAGGAAAATGTGATGCAACATTTCTCAATTCTGACTCATCTTTGGACAAGTCTCCTGAAAAAAACATTAAAATCATTAACTTGGGACAGTTGTGATATGTAAGACATAACATCCCTGTTGTGTAGAATACATATATCTGATTATCTTCAGCAGAACTATCATGAGAAAAAAACTCACTAAAAAGCTGTGGGGGAACGGTCAAGCCATCTGCATATGTGATGTACTTCCACTCGCCGATCCTCAGCATATATGTGGAGGCGTTGGCATTGCAACCATGATATTCACTGAGCACCCAGCCAGGATGAGGCTCATCTGACTGAACTCTGACCTCAGAAACCAGAGGAAGCAGCGAGTGACCACTGAGACCCCCTGGCTGTGGGACACCAGCAAGATCTAACATAAACACACACAGAGCGGATGGAAACAGATGAAAACTTTTACAGGTTATAATTCATCCTAAAATTAAAAATCCTGAAATGACAGAAAAAGAAGCATTTTTGCATTTCTTATTTATAATTTGTTACGTTTTATTTTATTACAATTGTGTTATTTTATTTCCATTTTCTTATCTTCTTGAAAGAATGCTCTTATTCTCACCAAGGCTAAATTTATTTCATCAAAAAGTCATCATTTGAAAATAATTGTTTTCTATTTGAACATATTTTAAAATGTAATAGTAATCATTACTCCAGTCTTCACTGTCACATCATCCTTCAGAAATCATTCTAATATGCTGATTTGCCTCTTAAAAACATTTATTATTATTATCAATGTTAAAAACAGTTGTGCTGCTTCATATATTTTTTTTGTTTGTTTGTGGAAACCATGATACCTTTTCAGGATTCTTTGAGGGATAGAAAGTTCAAAAGAAAAGCATTTATATTAAAGGGATGGTTAATTATGATTTCACATTTTTAAATTTAGTTAGTGTGTAATGTTGCTGTTTGAGCAGAAACAACATCTGCAAAGTTACGACGCTCAAAGTTCAAAGCAAATGGTGATATTTGCTTTTACAGAAATCACATTTTAAGGACTACAACAAACCTCTGGTGGGGACTACACAAGCTTCCTCCCGGGTTAGTGACATCACAAACCCTAATATTTACATAAACCCCGCCCCTGGGAACACGATTTATAGATTATCATGACATAATATGTTAATCAATGACTATAGGATAGTTAACTCCACATCAGCTACATAAATTTATCAACTAACCATTCAGAAATTACCTGTTGCATTCTATGTTGTCACTTCTTCTTGAGTCATTTGAACATAAAAGGCTAAAGTTTTTTTGAAATGTTCAGTGTGTGTGTGAGGTAATCGGAGCTGCTAACACACAGGAGCTCTTGAAGCTCGTCCCTCTATGCCGGGAGTAGCAGCTCATTTGCATTTAAAGGGACACACAAAAAACGGCGCGTTTTTGCTAACCCTCAAAAAATGAAAATTATACCATGACATAAAAAAATATCTGTGGGGTATTTAGAGCTAAAACTACACACTCTGGGGACAGCAGATACTTATTTCATATCTTGGGAAAAGGGCATTATACCACCCTTTCAATATAAATATTTTTTTTAACATTCTAAATGTCTTTGTTGTAATTGAATGCGTCTTTGCTGAATTATTAATATAATATTTTTTGTGACTTTTTGTAGTTTATATTATACATCTTTTTTTTTGTATTAGCTACATTTACCCCCAGTTTCACAGACAAAGCTTAAGCCTATTCACAGATTGGATTCATGTTTGAGCTGTTTTGACTGAAAGCAGATTGCACTGGCATATTTTAAAATGTCAGTGCCATTATTTTGTCACAATATACAGACCAGTAATGTTTTTTACTGGCGCTGCTAGGCTGTCCTAATTCACATCTCACCAGCGCACATGGATCGGTGTTGGTAGATCGACTGGTAGAGACTATTTTTCAAAGATGGGTTCTTCCTGTATTCGCGAAGTTTATGTGTGTATAAAATATCTTCTTATTAAACTGTATGGACACTGACAAAGTTCTCAATGCTTTGGTTTGAATGTAGGGACCCTTATTATGCTACCGTGTTACAAGCGATTTTTACTTGTCATTACTCTATGCCCTATACTAGTGTTATAGGCTAAACTGTTTTTAGAGATAAAACTATTTACATTCGGCAATCATGAAAACAAATATCAGATAACGGTTGACTAGGTAACAATGTGTAATTAGACCAAAGGTTCATTTTGCGCCAGAGTTGTAAGCCCTATTCATGGCTTAGTCTTAGCCCTGTCTGTGAAACCAGCCCTAAATGTATTTTGTTTTGGGCTTAAGTATGAACCTTTTTCTTCTTCTTAAGATTCACCCAAATACCAAGCCCTGCTTTATTTTAAGTAACTGTTAACAGCCACAAAAAACCTCGGCCTATATCAAAACAACATATTACCGGAATATTAATACTAGTAGAGCTACCAGTTCCCAGCCTTACCAAGCACAGTGGGATATATGTCCACAAGTGATACAGGTAGACTGATTTCAAAGCCAGACTTCACTCCTGGGCCCATTATAAGCAGAGGGACATGAGAGCTGCCCTCAAACATGGACATCTTATAGAACTGCCTGTGTTCCATGGCCAGATCCCCATGATCCGAAGTGAAGAGCACAACTGTCCTGTTCAGTAAGCCAGACTCTCTGAGAGCAGCTATCACCTCACCTAAAAACACAGAATGACGTACATCAAATCAAAAGACAAAACAGCACTTAAACGTGCATCTGCCTGCTCACCCAACATGCTGTCTGTTTCAGCACACATTGCATAGTAAAAGGCTCTTATGTCTCTGATCTCTTTTTCCGTGAAGTGGCCACTGCAGTTTTTGGTGAAGGTGGAGTAGAAATCCACAGGGTGCATATCTTCAAACCGCAACCACTTCGGAACAGACACTTGATCGTAAGAAACCTTTGAGAGAAAACACAATCTGTCACAAAAGATATACAGTACTTCCTGTGGGACTGACACTGCTATTACTGTACCATGCTGTGGATAAAATGATCATTATAATGAACCAAATTATACAAACATAATACTGTGTTTTTGTAATAGTTTTATTTTATTATGATTTATATACTATTGTAGCATTTATTAATATTTTGAATAAGCTCTTATTTTTAAAATTTTAATGTTTTAATTTTAGTAATTGTATTTAGACTTCATTTATTTTTATTTCATTTTTAGTTTTAGTAATTATATTTCAGTTAGTTGCCAAGCAATATACATATACATAGACAGTCATTTATATTGGGTTGACATGTTTTAAAATGTCACACTCTACATTTACGGCCTGGGTTGACATAATTGACTATATTAACACATTTATATTTATATTTTAATAACTGCTTGTCCATTTGTGGAAATGTCACATAAATCAACTCTGGATTTAAAATTTGAAAAATGTACGGGTTTCTTTCTTCTGTTGAACGCAAAAGAAAATATTTTGAGGAATGTGGGTAACCAAACAGTTGCTGGTACTCACTGACTTCCATAATATGAAAAAAAAAAAAACTCGATGGAAGTCAATGGGGACCAAAAAAACTGTTTGGTTACTCACATTCCTTTAAATATCTTATTTTGTGTTCAACAGAAGAAAGAAATCCATCCAGGTTTACAACAACCTGAGAAATGACTGATGATAAATGATGACAGATTTGTGGGTGAACTATCCCTTTAAGTCTTCAGAAAAAAAATTCACTGGACTACAAATTTGACTACTACTACAATTTGACTACAAAGTATACCAAATTGCATGCTATTTTTGTCTGTCACTATTGAACAGTTTCCCCCTGAAACTCAATCCAAACACACTGTGTGTGCAGGTTCTGCGATTGTAAAAGTGCATGAATATTCTGAGACAGATTTCTGTTTCTATTTCTGAATTCAAATCCCATGATAAAGTGCAGTCTAAATGTTTTAAACCTCCAATTTGATTGAGATTCTAACATTTACAGATTTGGAGAGAACATACGATCAATATTCTGTGGTATGCATCTTGTGGCTGAGCACCCTCATCGAGCTTTTTGCCTGCTGGATGCTCACACTTCTTATTAAATTCTTGCTGAAAATTTACACATTGTCCATTTCTCTGTTACATCCGGCAAAGCAAGTCAAGCAACCTGCCTTGTTTAGCCAATACGGGGAGGTGCGGAAGGTTGAACCCCCGGCTGTGGGTCCCAGGGAGTCTGTACGGTACGGGTGGGGAAGATTCAGCCCTAGGTACAGTGCAAATGGCTGGGCGAGAGATTCAGCAGTGTGCCTGATCCACTGGACCGCAGCGTCAGTGATGTTCCAGTCTTTAGTCATCACCCTCTTTGTGGACGTATCACCCACCAGATTTGTGACCGGACGCCCCTCCTGTCTCAGCAGGAATGGAACGTCTCTGGTCCACGCCTCCACACGATTACTGAACAGATGTGTAAACAGAAATCATTACTAACAACACGTGTAGTAGTAGACAGTGTTGAAATACATTTTGCCTTCAATTTGAACAGTATGTATTGTGTAATGATTTTTAAAGCATGCTAAAAATGTTTTGTATGAAAAGTGTACTTTAGCAATCTTTCAGAATAATAAATACCACTTGATTAGAGATTTTATCAAAAGTACAGTCTTACATTACAGGTTAAAAGTTTGGTGTCAGTAAGATTTTTTTAAAGAAACAATTATGCAAGGATGCATTCAATTGATCAAAAGTGCAGTAAAGACTTTATTATTGTTACAAATGATTTCTAGTTTTAATAAACTTTGCTCTTTGAACTTTCTATTTATCAATTAATCTTTCCAGTCTTCCCACAAATCAAAATCAACTTAGAATGATTTCTGAATGATCACGTGACACTGGAGACTGGAGTAATGATGCTGAACATTCAGCTTTGCAATCACAGGAATAAATTGAATTTTAAAATAGAATTTTAAATTACAATTATATTTCACACAATTACTTTATTTTTTATAAAAAAAAAAAAAAAAAATGCAGCCCCTTGAATGGATTTTTTTTTCATAGATATTGTAAAAGCTGACCAACCTCACACTTTTGAAGGATAGTTTAGTGTGCATCTGTCCCATATTTATTTTTGGGGCTACAAAAGTTACCTGACAGAGTGATGTCCTGACGTGTAGTCAAGTTTCCCCATGCTATGAGTGAGATATCCACTCTTTCCTAAGAGGTCCATCCATGAAGTGGCATTAGGATCAAGACATTTATAGTTGTTCCAGGCCTGAGTCAAATGAACAAACTGTCCACTCCACATAGCTGCCAACACAAACCACATTTAGGGGCATAAATAAGTTTAACTTCCCTTGTTTCTGTAATAGAGGTGCACTATCAATAGAGGCTGAGCAATACTCTACCTGCCCTTGAAGGGCAACAGATGGGTGAATTAGTGTACGAGTTAAGAAAAACAGCACCCATTTCCCTCATGTAGTTGATGTAAGGCATCTGTACAACTTTATTGCCTGGATGAAAAGTTAACCTGCCATCCTTGAGAAAACAAAAGTCAAACAACACGCAGAATATGCGTTAGCTACTAACGTTATCCAGCTCTCGAGGAGGTTTTTGAACACAGCCAGTATTTCTATTTCTAAGTTAAAAACACTGGGAAGTTAGTAAATATTCACAGTTGAGAAGTAATTTCATATATTATTATAGTGTAAAATCAATAACTTACGAAGGCATCAGACATGAGTATAACTATATTTGGTCTGTCATGTGATGTCCAGGTCTGATTCATGCAGTGAGCGTTCATATGAACAATGAACACTAATAACAAACGAAACATGAGCATGTTTCTAACGTTACATCCAGTCGCCAGCAGTGTCTCGAAAACGACTTTTAAAGACGACGAAGGTTTGAAAATAGTCTGTTTTTAAGGCCGTTTTACGTCGGTTTTGTTATGTTCCCTGTGTATCTGTAATATGCAAGCTCGTTTTAAAAAGAATTTGCTTCATCTTTTCCTTTTCCGTAAACAATCACAAACCGCCCCCTACTGGACATCACATTTAATACCGCAGTAGGCAAAATTATATATTATAATTTTTATTACATATTCTATATTTAAATAGAAACATTTCATTTTAAATTGCAATAGTACATAATATTATTTCCGTTTTATATATTTTTTGTAAGAAAAAAATGCAGTCATGGTGAGCATCAGACTTCTTTAAAAAACAACAGAGAAAAAATATACCAAAGAGAACAACAAATACTACAACATGTTCTTTAATTTTCCACAGCACAGCAACAAGTATTTGGGAGGAAATGTGTTACTGCCATGATGTCACAGTAAAAATAACTAGTTCCTAAAATATGAAGAATTAGTCATATGGTCCTACATTTCATGCAATAATTTTTTTTTACCTTTTGATTCTGAGGTAAATTTAAATGTTTTAATACATTCAGTTTTACATAATATGGTTTTCCATTTGTTTACAGAGCCACATTCACATATAAAATTGGGTCATCCATTGTATAAAAGGAACAAATTATCTTGTTTTTACTAAATTAAAATAATACAGAAGAACAATGTTTTTAAAAGGAAGACACTGAGAATTTAATCTAAGGAATTCAAGCATATGAAATGTTACAAGTAAACACACAGAATATATCCAGATAAACATTTATTTCCACAGAAACTACTGCCAGATCCTAGACAGCCCATTTTTCTGTCCTTAGTTCCAATTTTTTGACGAGACCCTCCCCGATGATGCGGAAATCCTGCAGGATGGCCTCTATGTTTGGCATGGTGGTTGCCACATCTCCGTTCACCTCCACACGGCGGGCATTCATTAAAGATGTCTGAGAACAGAAAATCAGGAGTCATGACGTGCCACAAATCTTAATTGTGAGCCAATTGACTTAAATCATGCCAACCATAGTCAGGGTCATAGTAAATAAAAGCTAAAAAAAGAATAATAGAGGAACCTTGAAGGGTTGCGGCTTGAAGGCAGTTGGCTTCCACAGCACTCCGATCACGGTTCCACCAAATGGGTCATAAAAAAACAGAGCCAGATCTCCAAATGCATCCTAAAAGTCCCAAGAGAACTGGTATAAGATGGATCTGACATACCAAGGGTATTAATGTGAAAAGATTCAGTGAAATTAAATTAAAAACTACACAAACCCTGAGTTCAGAGAGATACAGTCGGGCCGGATCATAGTCTATAACTGGCAGAGCTCCTCCTGAGGCGGATGGCTCGCCTCTAAAGGTGCCGTTTTGGAAGGTGATGGCAGGAGGATCCACAGCTTTAGCTAACAGAGGAACCTGCTGTGGAACGAGGTGGATCAGAACATCATAATCCTCCAGAGGAGGTCGAAATGCCACCTAGAAACAAAGAAAGGAAAAAGTGAGGTTAAAGACAAAAAGATGACAGCTGCATACATTGGCAGAATAGAATAAATATAGAGGAACTGACCCGGATGTCCTGCTTTTGACTGGAGTCAATAAGATGAGTCTCCAAAACACGCAAACTCTCTGCTGCAAGCATGACAGCACGCTGAAGCATCTGTGTGGAGCCAGCACCAGTTATATTTACTGTACATATAACACATGATCATCTATAGAACACTACTGCATTTACAAACCTGCACAGAAGGCGTCTTTTTAGTCCACACAGAGAGTTTCTTGTCAGTGGGAGTGGCTATGAACATGGTGGGAAGAGATTCTCTAGAGGCCACAAAGTCATTCTTTATATCTGTGTGGTCAGCAGCTGAAAAATAAAAATACTCATTTCAGTATCCACAAATGTTTTAACACATGAAAAGACAATTAGTCCTGCTACTGGTCAGTGTGTTAGTCTGTGTCGACTAGTTGTGGATGAAATAACTTCAGTTGTGCTTGTTCTACACATGTCAACAGCAGAAGCAAAACTCCTTGGTCCAGGTGCAGCTGCGTGACATTTGTGCAATAATTTATATTAAAGTGGTAAAAACAAAAAAAGTGAATGTTCATCATTTTACACTACCATTGAAAAGGGTCATTTTTTGTGTGTGTGGAAGAAATAAATACTCTTATTCAGCAAGTAAAACTAAAGACATTTATGTTACAAAAGATACCTGTGGAATAAATCCTGTTATTTAGAATTTTCTAGGGATGATTGCATGGCAAAAATCATAAATCACAAATATTATTGGTCAATGTTAAAATCACGATTATTTAACCATTATTTGTGGTCGATAGGATTATTTCACAATACAAGTACGTTTTAATATTTATCGATTACACATTTATCGATACTTCAGAAAAAAAAACAAAAAAAACGAATATCTTGTATAAGAAAAAGGTCCTAAAAATAATTACGTAAAACAAATGGACCAATAAATACAACAGAACGAAAATGTAAATTAAATAGTGGTTTAAGTTCTTTAGGAAAATGTACTAACAGTGGTACCCTAAAACAAATGTGTGTTTCAGTCTCTGGTGTGAAAAGATGGAATCTTCTAGAAAATGATCTAAAATGTTGTTCAAATATCTTACAATTTAAAAATAATTATAAATAAAAAAGATACTTCGTCTATAAAGAGGAATGTGAAAACTAATAGAATTATTACAAGAATTATGTTTTCGTTGTTATTTTGGTTGTTGGATCAGTCATTATTGCATCTTTGTTGTTTTTGTTTGTTTAGTATTATGTAAGCAGAATTAGTATTAATAGATAATAATATTAATAATAGATAATAATATTAATAATAGATAATAATATTAATAATAGACAAAGAGAGAAAAATGTGTTATAATTGAAGGTAGATTATATCTGGTTTGGGCTAGTCTGTATATGTATGTGTATATGCATGTATATATATATTTTTCCTTAAATTTTTCTGTTGTTTGTCATTTTATGTTGGTGAGGTCATCTAATTTGTGAATCTTGTTTATAGGAATGGGGTAGGAGTTTACTCCTACTCCTGTTCTTTTTTTTGTCATGGAATGTACTTTTGTTGTGTTTGTTGGATTTGTTAAATTGTTCTTGTGGTATTTCGTGTTGCATTACCATGAAAAGAGAATAGAAAATAAATGAAATGAAAAAAATTAAATACTTTATAAAACTACTTAAAGGGATACTCCACTTTTTTTTTGGTAATAGGCTCATTTTACCACTCCCCCAGAGTTAAACAGTTGGGTTTTACCGTTTTCGAATGTATTCAGCCGATTTTTTGATATTTAGTTTCTGGTCTCATTGACTTCCATAGTATATTTTTTTCCTACTAGTTATTCAGTCAAGATCAGTGAGTGACTTTCCTTTCATTTGTAGTTGATTATAACTTGCTGACATACATACTGAAGCAGGCATATTATGACATACTGAAGCAGGGATATTAGGCTGTGGTCACTTTAAGAGCTAATGCATGGATTCAGTATACTGATACACATACGTTTCTTTCTCATCTGTGTACATTTACTTATGAGTCATTTCATTTTTGCAGCGTAATGCCCTTTTTAAAAACACTGTTTAATATCAACATTACATGTAACACGTCCTGTCCTGCAGTTTAGCAACAGTAGACTGCATTTTACAACATTTATTTGGCTCTTTTGGATGTTAAGTTTGGGCTTTTAGGGAAGAACAAACGCAGACTGATGTGAAGGAAAGGAAGCGGCACAATAAACTTTTACCATGATTATCTTGTTTTCATAACCGTTGGAAACCAAAATTGAAATTGAAAATCAATTCCGATAATCACACAGCCCTGTCCTGAAAAAAAGTATTACGGTTTCCACAAACATATTAAGCAGCACAAATGTTTTCAAACTTGATAATAATAAGAAATGTTTCTTGAGTACCAAATCTGAAACGTTTGAATGGTATTATTAGCAAAAAAAAGAAAAATATTCTAAGTGAGCCATGGAATTATGAGATAGACTGAGTTCAATCACCATGCAGTTAATCAAGTGGCGCCCAAAGTGAGATATGAGTGGGGTTTTTTTTTGCACTGTTCAAGACAATAATCAGTTGGATGACTATATGATTAAGAATGACTGAGTAGTCGTGTAATTCCTAAAATAAACCAAAGGTCTAATCCTAGAGATGAAGCTTACCTGTGAGTTTGCCATTGAGGTTGACTATAAGGGGATTGTTTTTCCAGTCAAAAGTGGAAAGCAAATGAAGGAAGCGAAGGAACCCCACCTGAGGAGAGCTGGAAAAAGTTTGTGGCGTCACTGTATATGTATACAATAAAATAATTAATAAATAAATGAGCCAGAAGACCATATTACCTTGGTGGAGTGAAGGGTGCAGGATGTAGGAAAAGTGACGCCACCAACAGGTCAGCTGCTTCCTCTTGGATATATTCCAAAAGGAACTGAGATGCCAGCCAACGCTTAGCCAGGCGGCACACGACACCAAAACACCCAAGCTGCTGCTGGAGCCTAACATGTAACATGTCAAGTTATCTATTTATCTAAACAAGCCACTTGTCAAAAGGCCGAATGAAACGAGTGCATCATGCATGTTTATGTATGCGTGTTGTACCCATGCAAGGTGCTGGTTAGGAAAGGTTTATGCTGAGTCTCCAGCTCCAGTGCCTGGGCCTCAGCGTTTTCCCTGTAGATCAGCATTCCCTCAGGGGTCAGGCTTTCCCTCAGGATCTGCGGTTCTCTGTGATATGCCACCTGGATTCGGAAGGCTAGCCCATCCTGAACGGATACAGACATTAAGTGTGATGAAATTATTTGCTCATAACTCCATAGGGACAAATATTATTACTATCATAAATGTGAAAAACAACAGCAACGTGCACAAATTACCTTACACACATCCAGGTAGGCAGGTGTTGCATGACATTTGTAATTGTGTTGCTTGCAAAGCAGTTCTCCCAAGCTGATGTGAAAAGCTGCCTTGATGTGGCGTATTGCCAGGTGCTCACTGGGCCATTTTCCACTTCCCTCCAAATGAACAATGACTAGAGAAACAAATGACAAAAGGCGATGAAAGATAACAGCATGCATATTCAAATACCAAAATAGAGTGCTCCAGGAATGAGTCTAAAACATGGAAAACAAGTTCTTTCACTTCCAGTTCCATAGTCTGAATGAATCATTTTTTATTTCTTTTCATTTCCTTTTCCTCAACATGATCATTAGCAACAGAACATATTTTAACAAAAAATAATAAGAACAAAATCTCAGCATGTTTAAAAGAGAAGAAAAAAATATATAGAAAAAAAGGACTATTTAGTCTCAAAGTCAATGGGCCTGAAATAAGATCTGTGGTGAACACAAGCTCAGGAGAGTTTCACATTTTATTCTATAAAATGCATCAGTATTACCCCCTTGTGTTTTTTTAAGCTTTTAAGTGTCTTGAAAAAGGTGGTAGCTAATAACTGGCTAAATAGGACTAGAGGTTGGCGATATTAAACATCAGCATGCCAAAAAGTAAAACTCATCTACTCATCTACGAGTGTACTTTTACAGCATCATTGTGTTATAACTTGCAAATTGTTTCCAAATTTCAAATAAAAATTAGCAGAAGCATTTAAACGTGATAATTTTCTCACTCTGATGTCATTCCAGACTTTTTTTCTTATGTGAAATAAAGGTGAACTGCTAAAGTATATCCTAGCTAGCCACTCTATTTCATATAATTAAAGTGAATGAGGGCCAGTCTGGTCAGCATGGGAATTACAAATACTTGATACATGCTGCGTTCATGTGCTATGGAAAATAGGATATTTTCCACTTGTGAACTGGTATTTACCAGACTGTTGCATTCAAGTGCTTTTGTTGTCTTAATGTGGTAAAAAGACGGAGATCCAGACCTGTTATTTAGCTAAAACTGTTTTTGATTGCTTAAGTCATCTGCAACAGCAAGAAAATGATTTATCAAAACTCAAAAGGTAAATAATATGCTGTATATTTTCTAGATCATGAATAGTATATATTTTTACCATTCATGACTCCTGCATTGCTCTCCACCATTTTGAAAAGGTCAAAGGTTATATCATCTCGGCAACTCGTCCATCAAAATATTCTACGAGTTGCCCAGTGGTAAATACCACACGAGGGGGTATTCATGTGCATTTTCCACGTCGGCTTTTGGTATTTACCATAATTACAATAGCACATGAACGCACCAAAAGTCTTCAACACAGTACCTTTGATAGGGGTGATGTAACAAGGGCAAGGTTTTTCCTTCCGTGGCACTAAGCCGAGCTGGTTCTTCTTTCTGTCAAAAAAGGAATAGAGCAGCTTCACAGGAACTGGAGGGAAAACCTGCAGAGGACAAATGAGGAAAAGTCTGAAAATTAAAAGATCAACTTGAGTGCATAACACAACTGAATCTAGCGAGGAGGTGTCTGACCTGTGTGTATCTCAAGGCCTGGTGGGCACCCTGCACGGATGTTATAGACAGTGGCAGCCCCTCCAACTGCCAGAGCTTCCTGCTCAGGTCATCATAAGACTGAACCACCTTCAGACTCTCCTCCTCTCCTGTAGTGCCCATCTGGGTGACAAATAGAAATCAACACAAGCTTGTGCCGATGAAGCAACCCGATTACCAAATTTCACACGTGTAGCACAATCACTTTTATGAAATACCTCTTTGCTAATTTTGATGACATCATCCAGCTGTCCACCCACAAGTCTCACACATGATTCAGGGATATCGGCATGACTAAAATTAGAGAAAATTACAAATAAAACGAGAATGTTATTTATGCAAAAACATGTCAAGGAAAAGCTTATAAAAACACAAAAAAGATTCATGCTAAATATTATGCTAACCATAAAAAGAAACGAAATGTTCCACAGCACCACCTCGACAAATATTCAATTAGATCCTGATTTAGATCTCAATTCAATTTGATTAGACTCCTTGTATTTCAGTAATAATATCCATTTTGCTTATATAAGTGTTATTTTAGTAACTTTTTATTGTAAAAATAAACATATATTACTTCTTATAGATATTACGAACTGCAAACTGTTCAAAGGGCTTTAAACGATTCCAGACGATGAATAAGGGTCTTATCAAGTGAAATGATCGCTCATTTAATAAATAAATAACAAAGTTTAAGTTTTATAAGCTCAAATGGTCGCCTTGCTCTGTTCTGTGACACACGTTTGTGACTCTCCTGTTCGAACTCGTTCATCAAAATGAACAAATCTTTTTCCGAGTCATTTGGATCATTCAACGAACGAAACGAACGAATTTGATTCGGAAAAAGATTTGTTCATTTTGATAAACGAGTTCGAACAGGAGAGTCACGAACGTGCATCATAGAACAGAGCAAGGCGAGCATTTGAGCTTATAAATCTTAAACTTTGTTTTTTTTTTTTTAATTGAGCGATCGTTTCGCTAGATTAGACCCTTATTCATCATCTGGAATCGTTTAAAGCCTTTTGAACAGTTTGCAGTTCGTACTGAAACTGTCTTTTGGACCTTGAACCGTTTGGTTCCCACTAAAGTGCATTAAATGGAGAAAAATGCTGGATTGTTTTCATCAAAAACCTTAATTTCTTTTCAACTGAAGAAAGAATGACCTGGACATCTTGGATGACATGGGGGTGAGTAAATTATCAGCAAATGTTTTTTGAAAAGTGAACTAATCCTTTAAGTACACTTTTAGAGAGTGTAAATTGAGTCCTATAAAGGCTAGAATAGAGACGTACAGCTGTAGTAGGTGAGTGATGATCTCCAGCAGAATGAATCTTCTCTGACAGGTGGAGCTCCCTGACCACAGCACTGCCTCAGTGATGGATCCGTCCTGGAAGCGCCGCAACTCTGAGCGAGAGCCCCACAGCTGCCTAAACTCATCTGCCTTCAAACACCAACAACAGAGAGAGTGTTTGGACACTGTTACAGAACCACAAGACACATACACAGACGTCACTGGAAATGTGGGCTAGTTTACCTTGGGGTTATCTGCTGGCGGTCCTCTCTCAAGAACAGAGAGAGCTTGTTCAAGGTTCAGCATCAAACCAATATTCAAAGGCGGCTGGTCCTTATGCTTAGGAGGTGCACTGTCCACCGGCCACTGCAAAAATAATTTACACACATTAAAACAATGTATACAGACCGTTTAGGAACGCTTTTATTGGTAAAATAGCCAATCTGATCGTTAAAAGATGCATGCAGGTGCATATTTTGACCAATGTTAAAGGTAAATAATCTACCTCAGGGTCTTGAGGGAGTGAGTGTACCAGAAGGTTGATCCTTTCTCCAAGCCCTCGTTGCAAGAGGGACAAAATGAAAGGAAGTGCACTTAGGACATAGTTCCCGCTGTGGTCCATGAGCTCATTGAGGAGTGAAAGCTTCTTACAAGAGGCCTGCAAATTCACCAGCCCACTCAGTCTGAGAAGGAGAGCGAGAAAGAGTTTTCAGAAAAACATAATTACAATTAAAGCTGCAAGCAGCATTTTGCGGGGTTCAAGCAGTTTAGGCCTTTAAGGCCTTTAAGCACAAAAGCATCAAAAGACATTAAGTTTTATGTAGCAAGCATTATTTACCATGATAAACCATATTTCAATGTTATTTTTCATGATTTACCATGTTCTAGTATGATTTACCATGAATCTAACATGATTTTCCATAGTTTACCTTGATATACCATGTTATAGGATGGTTTACCACAATATAGCAAGTGAAAAGACTATTAATAAGAAAAGTGGCCAGCAGAGGGCAGTAGAAGACCACTTATTGGCACACTTCCATTTTGAAATGCTTTGTTTCTCCACTATTCTGCACTAAAGCAAACCATTTTTTTCATGTTAACTTCATAAAGCATGCTTACACACAAACGCACGCACACGCACACACACACACACAAACACACACACATTTATAGTGTGTACAGTATATGTATAGTTTGACTGCAAAACATTAACAAAAAGAAATTTGTTAAATAAATTAACAATGCAAAATATAGTGTGTACTAGGGGTGGAGCCGAATACGGTATTCGGAAAGGCACAAATAATGTGTTTTTTACGAATACTTATTCCGAACAAATACTTAAAAAATATTTGTGTTCGGGAACAAGAAATACTGTATGTCAAAAAGCTGCGTTCCTCACGAGACCGCAGTGCGAGAGTTGAGTGAGCGACGTTCAGGAAGAGGTGACTGACACAGGCTGCTCCACACAGCAACAGAGAGGGCTCGGCTGAGCGAAAAAACACTTAACTGCATCACTATTTTTGTTGAATAGATGTTTGTACCTTAACTAGGTTCCAGAGGCAGTTTATAACTTTCGGGAAGCGGAGTTTGATCGGGATTATATTCCATTATTGACGTCTGCAGACGAGTGCTCTCCTGTTCGCTCTGTTTACGTAGCTCTGTTAGCTCGGTAACGGTAATTATTTGTTTCTTATATGGCTTGGTTGAATTCTAATGTAGAGTGCGGTCTGTTATTATAACAGGCCGCTGCTTATAAGTATAACACACCGTTGCCACGAAAAACAGAGCGTTGCCATGGATTCTAAACGTAGAGACAGAACGGACTATTTTTCTTTTTTATCGGCAATCGTTTTTTAAATCAATAAACTCCTGTTTATATCTATATTTTGAGTCAAATTATTGATTTACTTGGTAGGTAGCAATGTAATAAGCAGGGTAATGTAGAGCGAGGCGGTTGTTACAGCAAATATAAACCCGCAGGCTTTGCGTAATCCCTAACTTATTCTGTCTGTTAAGCGTCCTTCACCGTGGTGTTGGGGTTCATAATGTTCACAATTGTATTTTATTAGTTGTTGGTTTAACCATGGTTCATGAGGTAATGGCTGACTGTTATTTTCTTCTCAATGACTTTTCTTGTTACATGTTCATTGCTGGATTTATAGAAAAACACCAACCAATATTGCATAATGGATATAATTAAATAATTCATAATAGTAATTGAAAAGATTTCCTTTCTAATCTCTTTCAACTCCATTTCGCTTTTTCAATGAGACTCTGCCACTTCACCATGCACGACTCACCTGTTGCCTATAAATTGATTGTGAACCCTTTGGCTCATTCTTTGCACTCTTTCCTGGCATTTTGATGCATAACTGTGTGTGTCTTCATGAATTACGTGAGTCCATCTATTAATTTGATTGTGTTTACATTGTTTATGCCTTTTTATGATTTAATGTCACTGTCAGCCTGTGCGCTGCTAATTGATTAATTTGTTTGCCAGACATGTGCCCTGAGCCATGTTGAAAGATTGTTTGTTTCAATGATTTTTTTACAGCCTGTTTTATTGTGATTAGTACTCATATCTTTGTTCATTTATATCATTGTTCCTTTTGTGTTGATTGATCACTGTCACCAATTGTATTATTTCTTTATCTCCTTATGCAACAACACACAAACAATGCATTGATCCAAAGTCAACAGGCACCTAAGACGAACTCTTTCATATTGCGCTGCATTACTGTGTTGTTGACTATTACTGACGGTAAGGTTGTACTGTTGACCCTCGCGCAGCCTCTCGAGCAGAAATCTACACAAATGAGCGCAGAACACACTCAGACCCCATTTACACCTGGTATTAAAATGCGATCTGTATCCAGATAAGTTATCCGGATAATAAAAAAACGCATGTTAATGCAAGGTGTAAATGCGTTGTGATCGCGATTGGATCTGCCTGACCACATCTGCAGGTAGTCTGGCTCGCATTGTGTCCGGATCTTTACTAGGTGTAAACGCAATCTGGTTGTTGAAACCACATATGTATATTTTACTCCTCCCAAAAAGGCAAAAAAATAAACGAGTAAGCTTGTTATATAGGCTATAAGTCATGTTATAGTCAGATATGACGGCGCTACTGCGACACGGATCACCCATCACCGCTCATGAGCGTCTATTCATCGAGCCAACGTGCAAACATCGCAAATAAAAGTGAAAGTAAGTCACAGACGCTTAACACACAATCATCTTCAAGTAAAGAAACGAAATTATCTTACCAGCGGTGTTTCCACTCTTTTATTGATGTCTTTGATTTGGAAATTAGCTGATGATCAACGAAATGCAGCTCATATCTGTTGCTTTTGGTGTCGTTCAATCCATTAAATCTGCGTACGCGGGAGTTTAAGATCGGATTTATATCCGTTTTGCAAAAACACATGTATGTGGCCAGGTGTAAATGGAATCGGTACTTATTATCCGGATAACTTGTCTGGATACAGATCGCATTTTAATACCAGGTGTAAATGGGGTCTCTTATTTTTCCTGAACACCATCACGATTGAAAATGTGACATTGATTTCCTACAACAGTTCAATAAACAGTAAAAAATTAAATCACTTACATTTTAGATGCTATATTGGCTGTTTTTGTTGTGTTTCAGCAGCGAAAATAGTTCCAAACAACACAGCAGAACCACGGCACATGTCACAGGAACACTCGACGTGTTTTCATTACTGAATCATTCAGCATTTTGAACGAATCGATTGAGTCAAAGATTCAAAGACACATTCAAAAACATCGGTCTCATTCTTGAATGATCAAACGAATCGTTTGAATGAATGAATTGAATGACTCACTCATTAAGACGGTCGCCTGCCACCACCTACTGGCGGTTTAGTGTTAAATGTTTAAAAGTAGTATCATTCTTTCCCAGTTTCTTATGTAAATTTAAATAAATGTCATAACATTATTTTATGCAATTGTGTTTTTTCAGTGTAAATGATTTAATTTGATCAGCCCCTAGAGTAACAGCCCATAGTGTCTTATTATTCGAAATAATACACCAGAATTTATAGTTTACCCACCTCTTTTTTTACCACTACACCTCTGACCATAGTGTACATTAATTTACCACGTTCTAGCATGATTTATCATTATTTACAGTGATTGGGGCTTGGATGATTGGATTTTAATGTGATTCTAGGAATATAGTATAGCTATTTACCACGTTAATAGCAATTATGTGAAGATTCAGAACAACTGAAGTGATAAACTTTGACAAAAAAAATGATTGTGATCAATATTTGACTAAATGTGATTGCAAATGTTAAAATAGATCATTAATAAAGTCATAATATTAATTATAGTTGAGTAGTGAGACACTTACTATTTTGAACAGCAGAGGGCAGTAAAACACCACTTATTGGCTTAATAGACCATCATTTTGATATCATTTCACCTTTTTTAACTGTTATTTAGGCATATTTTGTCAGATCTGTCTGAAAATGTTCATGATTATTTAATGTCACGTGTTCTGACTTGTTTATTGAAGAGATCAACGCTTTCAGGGACACTGAAAGTGTAGTAATAGATGGCTTCAACACACTAAATGTTGAAGCCATCCTATTATAGTCATCCACATGACGTAGTTCAACTTTTTGTTATAATTATTGATCTAGAGAGTCCAGAGAATTGTACTGCACTGGTTTTAACATTATGATATGATCAGAGATGGAAAACACCATTTACAGCCAATACTGGCAATTTACCATTGGAAATACATGGTTTTAAAGCTTTTTAACAGTTATAGCGCCACCTATGGTCCGATCTCCATGAAACTGTGCATGCTTCTTCAGCATGTTATGACACATATGCTCATCAATTTTTGTAAAGTTCTGAGTTTTTCTTTAGGATTTACAGGCTTTTGGGGGCTTTTTGTCACGCCCTTTTGTAAATGACCCTGTTATAGCAAGACAAATGACAAAGTTGAACTTTTTTTGGATAATTATTGATCAAGAGAGTCCAAAGAATTATCCTAGACTAGTCTGGTTCCGATCGGGCAAAAAACCAGGGACTAGTTCGCAAAAGTAGGTTTTTAACATATTCGTGAATATTTAACGAACGAATTGATTGACAGCAATGGTTCTTGAGGCAAAGTTGTTCATCATGAGGAGATCTATCAATTGATATACATTTTGTGGGGGTGTTTGCAACACCACGTGATTACAGAGCAATAAAACTCGTTAGCGCCAACTAGTGGCCGATTTCTTTCAAAATTCTTACAGACCTCTAGGGCCATGAGTCGAACATTCCCAACGAGTTTCGTTCCGATCGGCCTTCGTTAACCTTGTTTCATAGATGCTCAAACTTCATTGGCCGATGGCGGCCATGTTTTTTGAGATACACCAATGTCCTTATAGACTTACATGAGGCCTTGGACCAAGACACTGCATACCAATTTTCAAGTCAATCGGACTGACGGTCAGGTGTTTATCTGTTTTTTTCATTTTATAGCGCCACCTAGTGTTCAATCGTCGCGATTTTTTTACTGTCACCTCAAATTGAACTCTTACACATGTGTACCGAGTTTGGTGAAGATATCTCATTTACTTCTCGAGTTATAGCCATTTTAGTAAAATAGGCTCCTCCCACAACGTTTATTTTGCTTCCCCTAGCGACCGAAACGAGAAATTTCAACATTTTTTTGATAATTATTGATCTTCAGACTCCAGAGAACATTTCTGCACTGGTTTGGTTCCGATCGGGCAAAAATCCAGGGACTAGTTCGCAAAAGTAGTTTTTTGACAAAATTCAAAATGGCGGAAAAATTTGCATACCGGAAATGAAATCGGAGATATACGTTTTTTTCGTCAGGTGACCAGCTTTCCAATGATATAAGACACTTGAGTGTACGACTTACGGTCTAGGAGCTATGAGCCATTTCGCGCAATTGGTCGCTATAGCGCCACCTATGGGCCAATTGGGCTCATAATTTGATAACCTCTCCTCGATTTTTGTACTACCATCTGACAAAGTTTCAGGTCTCCAGCCCTTACGGTTTGGTCTGCACGATGCGTTTTACGGCAGAATAATAATAATAATAAAAATCAATACAATTACAATAGGGTTTCAGCACTTCGTGCTTGAACCCCTAATAACACATGAATAACAGGTTTGTGTTTAAGGACACTTACTGAAAGACATTGTCATATGTTCTGATCATGGCTTTGGACGTCATGAGCAGAGCCTGGAAGCTGTCTACAGTCGGATCATCCCAGAACTTCAGCGAGAGTGATGCCTCGTGCTGGATCTGACAGGAAATTTAGAAACATTTGGACCGATTAAAACTTCCAATTCCAATACATGCATCAAATCAATTAAATATATGAGAAAGCCACCATATCAGTGTTATTTTAGTATTATCATTATACTTCTAGAGTATTTATTCATTTCCATTTAATTTTTGTTTTAGTAATTCATTTTTCATTTTAGTTTTAGTCAAATTGTTTATTTTTAGTTTTATTTCAATTAACAGAAATGTTTTATTTTTATTAATTTAGTTAACGATAATACCACTGCCCCAATATATTTTAAAGGCATTACATTATTTTGGCAGACAAGTAAATCTTTGACTAGAATACAGGACAACTGGTTACAGTCTTTATGTACAGTCAGGTCAAGGGGCCCTTTAATACATTTATTTAAAATGTATAATTACACTAAAATAACATGTTAAATTTACTTTAAATGTTAATTCTAGAAGCTGTATAGTAAGAGAATATCACATTCTCACTGAGCTAAATTGATACTAGATCAGAGCTCACCTGTTTGTAGGTAAAAGCTGTCATGTCTGCAAGCAGATTGAGATGCCCAGATGGGTCCACAAAGACCACGGAGAATGCTGCCTGGAAGTCCTGCAGTGAGGGCTGAAGCAGGAGAGAAGAGAAAGGCATTGTAATGCAAACAAGGCAAAACAGTTTAAAAAAACAGTGCATGCATGAGTCACTTCAGCTCACCGCTTTTGAGTCTGGGTTTCTAGCCAAGGTGATCCCGCTCTCTGTCAGATCTGTGGAAGCTGAAAATGTGAAAGGATAAAGCAGAAGTATATTTATATAGCGCTTTTCACAATAAAGATTGCATCAAAGCAGCTTCACAGAATCAATCAATGTTCGTTTCTTAGTGGAAAACATCCTCGTTTGGTAGAGCTGATCAAGGGTATTACTGATTGATTGATTAATTTGAATATCCCCAACTGAGCAAGCCAAAGGCAACAGTGGCAACATATTACAAAATATTATTTACTGAACAATAATAGTTAATGAACAATAACAGCCATTATACAAGAATACATTATACACAAATACAAAGTGTGTAGAATAGTCAAGTCAAGTCAAATATATTTAAAAAGCACTTTTTACAATACAGATTGTATCAAATCTGCTTCACAGTATCAATCAAAAGAACTTAACAGCGTTTGTTTATTACTGGAAAAAAAGACATCCAAGTTTGGTGGAGCTGATCAATGGTATGATGGGTCATTTAATTTGAATATCCCCAACTGAGCAAGCCAAAGGCAACAGTGGTAAGGAACCGAAAAACTTTATCAAGTGACCCAGATGATTAAACTGATGAATACACTCCCATAACCACCATAATAACAAGCTATAAAAATCAGTTATACTATGACCTTGCTTACCCAAGAAGTGCAGTGCATTCCTGAACAGCTGGTACGCATTCATGGTTTTGCCCACTTTGTGTGTGGATAGAAGATAAGCCATTAACATTGATGCATGGAAGCCGCAAAAACAACCTGCACCCTAAAGAAATGACAGAAACAGAATTTATTAAACAGAATTTGTGACTGCACAAAAAAAGACATTGTATCTTAAAAAAAAAAAAATCTCTAAGAACAAGTTGTTTAACTATAGTGTGGGGGGAAAAAACAGATAGACTGAACAAAATAGACAAAATATGTATGTACAAGTATGCTAAAGATACAATTATGCAAGAAGAAAGAGATAGTGCATGAATAAATGCATGTATAAACAGTGAAGAGTAATGTACATGTAGCGATTATGAACAACATTTTTTTTTTTAAATAAAAGGTCAAACTACAAAATAAATGAATCCAACAGGTTGTCACAATTTCTATTCAAGTCACTACTGTTATTTCAATGTGAGTAATACATAAAACGCACACGCAGAAATACTGTGGTCTTACCTGGTCCAGTTCTCTCTGTCTCATCCACACTTTGAGGAGGGCGACACCATCTCCAAAAGCAGGACACTGTGCGCTGATGGCTGATAGGAACTGAAGATGTGACAGTGGGAGATGATCTCCAAGAACTGTGCTGTTATAATGAGGAGTAGCGGGCCCACTGCTCTCTGCATGATAAAAAATGACAGAAAAATATTATGATGACATGTCGGTATGTGTTCTGCCTTGTGTGATCTCAGAAAGTTCCTCAGTACCTTGCTGCTTATTGGCAACACCTGTAAACCACTCAGTCTTGATGTTGTTTTTCCGAGGATGAAAGCGGCAAGGTTTAAGGAAGTCCGGAGGAGGAATGGCATGAATCCGCAACGTGACCTTACTGCTGTCTTTACCTACAGGTCAAACACAAAGGTTACATGATCATTTTAGTTTGAAGCAATGATGAAAACCCTTTAATTAATGCATGCTCCTGAACAAGATCAACTAGTCTAAGTGTTTTAAGTGTTCCAAGTGTTATCAGTGTACTCCAAGCACCAAAAAAAGCATCTGCTAAACAGTAATTAACTTGGAAGCCAAAATGATGTGAGCAGATATTAACAGTAGACATGGTGCGTGCACGTTCATGTATTTTGCTTTGGCATGAACGCATTTGCAAGTTAGTGTAGTGCAAACTTTTAAGAAGCTAATACGTGTTCACAAGCTAGTGTTAATACAATTGTACCTGTGGGTTTGAGAAGTAGGACTGGGCGAAGCCGGTTGCCATGGAGACATGAGTAGCACAGTGAACCCACCGACTCTGAGAAGCAGAGGTGCTGCGCCAGGCCAGCCAGATACAGCGCTCGCTTTCGTGGGTACCGCTGGTTAATGGCATCCATCGGGTGCAAAATAGACTTCAAAGAGAAGATAGTAACAGATTGAATCACTTGCACAATACTTTAGACAAACAGACATATACACGCATACACAGACAAAACATATGACAGAAAGATGGATACACACACATATTTTTATTAGGGCCCCAAAATATAAAGTCATCATTATTGTATAAAATGAGAAAAGTATGAAAAAAAAAATCACTTAAGAAAGAAATATTTTATTTGATTCAACATTCAAATGTTTCAGCTACAACAGCCATGATTTTTGTTTTCAGATGCTGCATCTACAGACTAAAACAGTTTGTTTGGCAACATTTTTCAAAAGATCTTATTTTATGTTTCGCAAAAGTCAGTCCTACAGGTTTGAAATGACATGAGAGTAAATAAGAATAATTTTCATTTTATGAAATAAATATATATATATATATTTTTTAAATAAGTGATACTCTAAATAAAGTAAAAATGCCAGTAGGTTGTGTCTAGATAAATAAGTCATTGAGTCATTCATTCGATCCGTTTAAACAGCTGAAACATTCAGGGATGAAGTAAAGGGCTCTCTTTATAAATGGGCCATTTAACCATCGGTTCACTTGATTGATTACACGGATACATTCAGAAACGAAACACCGCTGTGTGTTGCTTGGAGCGCACAACAGTTCTACTGTGGCTTTACAGTTAATATTTTTGTTGGCAAAATTGAGAAAATAACAAAACAGACAATGTTGTATTGTAATATTGTACCTGATATATACTATTGTTGTATAAAATCAATATCACATTTACACAAAAACAGATTTCTGTTAAAACAAATATTCTAACTGTATTCTATAGGCAACATCACAAAGTGAGTTTCCTGCTTCATGTTCATCACCAATCAACTGTATGAAATGTATGATGACTGTAAGTCAGGGCGGGTGCGTTAATTAATTGTATTTGCATTATACTTCCATAACTAATTAAATCCACACATTAAACCGACAGTAAAATATATATTCATAAACAGCAGTCAACAAGTGGGTCAAAACCTTTCATCGAAGTCATACATGAATTTTGAATACCCGTTCTCGTCTTAGGACAACTTTGATTAACTTTATGATCCACTTCAAATGTGTGTGTATATATATATATGAAGAGTTCAGATGCAAAAGCCTCTAAATGCCATTTGAAATTTTCTCCTTTAATGATGATTTTTATCAAACTTGTATATTTAAGTTCAGTAATTTCACTTAAATAACAATTAATAGGTAATTATCATTGCCATTTAAGTGAAATCACTGAACATAAATATACAAGCTTGATAAAAATGATCATTCTAGAAGAAAATTTCAAATGGCACTTAGAGGCTTTTGCATCTGAACTCTTCATATATATATATACAGACAGATGCTAGAACTATGGTTAGATAGATGCAAGATGGATCGATGTATAGATGGACAAAGAGAGACATGTGTTGCATAAATAGCACCATTGTTTTGGAGTTTATAACTTACAGCTGGAATAGTGACAGCCAAGTCCACAATGACTCTGGGTTTGATACAGGTCCCCAGTGGATAACTGCCAACCACATCAATTGATGCAGGAGGCTCCATGTGAAATTTGCCTTTTGATTCCAGCGAGGCGAAGAGGAATGGGACTTCCACACCTGGCAACCATGAAAGATCATCCAACTAGACAGAAAGAAAAGGCTAATAAGAAAATTATGCTGACAGCTACCATAGAGATCAGTAAAAAAGGTGTTAAAGCTACGCTGCTGATGACAATGTAAATGCTTCACAAATGTCTAACCTCCACAACTTCAGAATCAGGCACAGACTGCAGGGAATCTGTAACCTCCTGCACAAAAGATTCCACCAGCTTATTCCTGTGCTCACTAAGGGCCACTTCTTTCAGCAGTTCTTCCATCTGAACATCAACCATATAAATCAGTGATAAATAAAGCTGAATATATTGTAATAATGCACATAGTCTCATGCATTGATAAATAATTCACAGTTCACAGCCATGCCATGCAGTGAGCAACTCATTGAGCAATCAGTGAGCACACTATAGCTTACAATAAAACATGTATGCAGCTATGGTAACATAAAATGACAGTAAAACATGAATGTGATTTCTGACCTGCATTTTCAATATGCTACAGTGGAAGAGATTTTCTGCTTCTTTCAGCTGATTGAGCTCTTCCACTGTGGGGGCTTTGAATAGCTCCTTTTTGGACAGTTTGAGAGGCCGTAAGACCCCACCATCCGAGACTGTGTCATTTGCCTTTCGCTTGGGATCCTTAGATTGTTTTGCACTCTTGTTCTCCATTCCTTCTTTAATATTGTTATCTGGTTCTTCCATCTGTTGAAGAGATGTTACGGTTGGTTGGTATTACTCTTCAGTAATGTTTATACACTTTCTTTATTTGCATTTACTAAACAAAACAATCTAAACGTAAAGGTTTAAATATTTTGTAAAACAATTAGCAAAAGTGGTGTATTTTGATAATACAGCATTTCTAAGTAATATAATAAAAACAAATGCGTGACACCAAACCTCATGAAACTTTTCTTCAATTAATGACGATTTCTTCCTCTTTTTCTTAATTTGCACAGGATTTACAATAAGCTTTTAGAAGAGTAAACACACAAAAAAATCATTAATTTACAGTTTCTTCTGATTCAACGAGTCGCTCACATGGGTAACACATGGGACATACTAAACTAGCACAATACGCCAGTTCACTGATTGGTTCGTATGAAGTCAATCTTTCAACGGATTGGCTGCTGAGCATTTGTTCCGCCTCCAACCATGGTCAAGGTAGGTAGAGTTTAAATTTGACGCCTCTCTGGGAATATTAAATGTATTCAAATCTTTTCTGATATTAATGTTATAAATATTAAACAAATACAACGCACGGGAAATATATATATTTTTTAATTTTAGATAAATAGATACAATGTTTGTCGCGGTAAAATGACGTAGGGTTAAGCATCGCAACACGCATGCGCACTTTACTGCTTGCTGAATGGAAACAAACCAAGTTCTGCCCGTTCTGCCGTACGTACATTTCTTACAATAACGTTCTAGAAATACACAGAATTCCTTTGAAAATAAGTGTTATAATATGATAATTTAGTTATGTCTACATCAGCAAGTTAATATGCAACATAACTGGAAACATTTACTACTGCTTATGTTTCGTTAACATTGATTTATCTCTGTCAAATTATTTAAGAAAATGTCCAGTAAAGAAGTGAAAGCTGAGCTGAAAAGTGCAAGAGAAGCCATTAAAAATAAAGAGTTTAAAGAAGCTTTGAAACATTGTAAGGTAAGTGTTTCCTTCCACTTGTCAGCATACACTAAATAACTTCCATCTCATACTTTTTCTCTTGATTGACTGTATTTGAATGGGTAGACAAGGTAAACATTTCACTCTCAAGTTAAACCATATTTCTGTACTCCAGGCTGTTCTCAAGCTTGAGAAGAATAACTACAATGCCTGGGTGTTCATTGGAGTGGCAGCCACAGAGCTGCAGCAGCTGGATCAGGCACAGATCGCCTACAGAAAGGCTACTGAACTGGAGCCAGAGCAACTGCTGGCATGGCAGGTAGGTTGTAGTTTATGAACTTTAATGAATGGTCCATGAAATATAGTGTTTGTTTAAGGACACAGTTTGTTAGCCATTTGGCAAGTTGTGGCCTAATGGTTAGAGAGTCAGACTGGTAAACCTAAGGTTGCAGGTTCGATTCTCAATACCGACAGGAAATGACTGAGTCATTGCTGTATGTGTGCACAAACCTGGATGGGTTAAATGCCCTTGGACTAATTCTGGGTATGGGTTACCAGTTACCACCATACTTGGCCTTCACATGTTACTTTCACTTGTTAATGTGGTCTTTAATGATATTGTGCACTGCTGATCGAACAATGAAGGTTTACGAGATGTGGATTTCTTTTACAGGGTTTAGCAAATTTGTACGAAAAAGGTGACCAGGCAGATTTCAAAGCCGAGCTGCCCAAGATTTACCAGAAACTTATTACACTGTATGAAATGTAAGTAAAGTGGTGTTCTTTTCTGCTAGATTGATTTTAAACGGAAAAAAATCTAATTTAAAATAAAAGGATAGGCTATAATAGATTTAAAAAATTAGATTTTACCCCTGCATTCTTTTTATTTTCCTTTTTGCATGATCAAAATTTACCAGAGTTTCTTTGGTTTTGGAATTGTCTCCTATACACCTTTTTTTTTAAATTTGGCTTTATAAAAAAAAAAAAAAAAAAAAAAAAAAAAATTAAAATCTGTGAAATTCTTTGAACTTGCATTCTATAATCATGCCAGTCATTTTATTGAACACATAAGCTGAATTGTCTACAAAACTTTTATTGGTTATTAGCACATAAATGAGAAGTGACAGGAGCACATCTCTTCCGGGGCAGCAGAATAAAAGTTGAAGACTGCTTCAGAACAAGTGATGAATCCTTTAACCTGAATAAAATAGAGCTTTGTAATAAAAAAAGAAATCATATGGTTGAAAGAGCCTCATTTAAAAATGAGTATGATGCTGCATGGTGTAGTTTCTTGATCTATGTACAATTTTCTTGATCCATGTATGTTTTTCTGCATTTGCAGCTCAGACAAAGCAAAATGTTTCGAAGTGAGCAAGAAGTTGGTGGAAATCTCTCAGTCGGAGAAGAACTATTTACAGGTATGATCTAGGACAAGCATAACTTTTATATTGTAATGTTGTTGTGTATATATATATATGATATATGTAATATATATAGAACTTTTATATTGTAATGTTGTTGTGTATATATAGATATGATATATGTAATATATATAGAACTTTTATATTGTAATGTTGTTGTGTATATATAGATATGATATATGTAATATATATAGAACTTTTATATTGTAATATTACAACAGAAGATTTCAGAGGTTAGAACTGCACTGGTCTGTTACCTTCACAAATCTACACATTATTTCTAAAATCAACATCAGGTTTGATTCGCCATATGTTTTAAACTCTACCCACAGGTGGCCAGAGTGTGGCGGAGGTTAATCCAGATGAAGGAGGGAGAGGAAGGGGTGGAGGATTCAGAGCTGCTGGAGCTGTGGAAGGAGATGACCAGACTCCTGCAAGACACTATTGAGGATCAGGACAATGAGACTCAGCAGCACGTCAGTCTGATTTACATGGATTAGTTATGAAATGCTTCTTTTTTTTTTTTTTGAGAATTTTGAAGTGCTCTTTTTTTCATGTACGTTTCATGTAAGCTTACAGTGTGTTTTCCTTTTCTCAACAGCTGATATCAGCATTTGAAAGAGCTTTGGAAATGACAGTAGATGTGCCCAGTGAAGCCCACAGCAGTCTCTCACAGGATTACATTAAATGTCTTTCTAAGGTTGGCAAGTGCTATATGCCACAATTATAATAATATAGCTACACAATAATAATTATGACTGATCCAAAGCAAGAGTTTCATATTCTGTATCCGTTTCAGCTTCCTCATGAGGTGGCCAAGCTAAAAGAGTTTTGTGATGCCACACTGTCCTGCTATCCAACACAATCCTACCCTCTAGAGGCCCTCAGTGAGCACTACATCTTAACAGGTAAGTGTGGAGTCCTCGAAGTCAAATGAAATAAGTGAGAAACAAAACAACAACAAATATATAGTAGTGCTGTCAAAATTAATGCCTTCTTGCATGCAATGGATTTTTTTCAGCTTAATGCACTAAAAATATTTAATGCTGTTAACGCAGCATCCGTTTTTCCCCATCATCCTTTGGCTAGCATTACGGTAAATTATCACACTCTTATTCATACAAATCCTTTTAAACCATTCGAGTGTGATAAGACACAAAAAAAGAACGCAGTGCGGTAAGGGCTCACATCTGTGGATCTCCTATCCTGTGACACACACACAACTCATGCTCACCGAAAGCTGTTTCAGATAGTGTTTGAACGGACAAAATTATGCCAAAGCGCCCGTTTTGGCGAGCATCCTCGTACACACAGTCTTAAATGAGTTCTATTAAGTCTTAAATAAGTGTAAAGACTTGTGGGATGTGTATCAGATTCACGTCACATGCTTTAGGTTTTAAAGTGACAGCAGCCTATTAAACCTGCTGCTGTCTTTTATTAAGGTTGGATAAATATCAAAAGAAAAAGTGAAAATCACTCACTTCTCTTGACTTAAATTGTGTAGCTTTATTTAAGCATACTTTAAGTATGTATTATTTAAATATCTATATTTAAGTATTAATCTATATTTAATAAGTAAAAACTGTGAACTGTTTTATATCTTTATAACATTTCTGTATATATCCTACCTTTTAGACCTACATGTGTACAAGCTTACATGGGTCAAAAACAACTAAACAATAACTTTTTATGCAGTTTTTGACAGGGATAATAGAAAAAAATGTAGCCTTAATATATTGAAGGCATTTATTGTTGCAGGTTTATGTGAAGTTTACTTAAATTAAAAGTTTCTGTTTTTAAAGACCTAATAAATGTTCAAATGTATAGCTTTTAATTATATTGGAATGCTTAATGGCTATAAGTAATGGCTGAAATGAGAAAAAAAAATATCAATCATCATCAGACATCAGTAGCAGTATTGGTGTATCTGTGATGCTGGCTTTCTCAACAAAAGATGCCATTAAAAAATATTTAAAATGTAGGCTACTGTCTTTGTTTCTGCATTAATTTGGATTTTAAATGTAAATTTTTTATATTATAAAAATATATTAACTGTAATGTTAGGTGCAAATAATTACAGAAAAATGTGCGATTAATTGGTAAAAAAGAAATGAGTTGATTGACAGCACTAATTTTATTCTATAGCATAAAATACAAGAGTAATATGATTATTTTAATGTTTTTACTTGTCTTGAAAACTCACTAGTCCGCTTTCACAGCCTCTCTGTGTTTATACTTGCGCTCTTGCAAACTATTTTAACTCAATCTTTCAGGGAAAATATTTTTTAAATATAGACTGAAAGAGTTGTTGGAAGCTTATTGATGGTGGCATTGAAGTGTGACCATGAGGCAGTGTGTTTATAGCCTACATTTAGCTTTTGGCGAATGTATTGGCATTAAAATTCACAAAGTTGTGTTCATTTGTCAAGACTGGTGATTAACAAAATGTGTTCATAATAAGAATCAAACACAAAGCTTATTTCTGCAATAATTCAAAATCCAATGGAAAAATCCTATTGGGGTTTTTTTTGTTGAAGGAATTTGACTGACAAAATACATCATCATTGCAGCGCTCTATGACTCCTGAAAATTCAGCTTTGCCTTCACAGGAATAAATGACATTTTAATATATTTTCAATGATATCACAGCTTTACCTTTTTTTTACTGTATTTTAAAAGGTAAGCATTAGAGACTTATTTCAAAATTTTAAAAAACTACCCCAAACTTTTAAACACTACAATAAGTACAAAAATAAACCTGTCTCTGTTTGGAGAAAGCATATACCTCATGTCTGATATTTCAATAATAACACTGCTCTCAGATAAATGTTCTTGTCTCCGATGATCCTGGTAGGTGACTTCAGTGAGGAAGCTGTCCGTTGTTTCCAACGTCTCTTAGAACTGGATCCTAACAGCTCACATGCTCACTTTGGTCTTGGTATTAAAGCTTGTCAGGATAAGAAATATGAGGACGCCCTCAAAAGTATCAGTCTGGGTGAGTTATATACAAAAATATGCAGAATTCACTGCTGTTTTAGTTTTTCAATTTGGAGCCAAGCTTATGAAAGTCAACTTTCTTGATTTATGTTCATGTTCAGCTATGCAACATTCATTAACTTCCTCACTTTCTAAACTATATAATGTAAATAACAAAGAGGATGTTTAAATCTTTTGTTGTGTTTTTCCTGCAGGACTGAAGCGTATGCGTTCTTCCTGCATTGGATGGTATAATCTTGCTCTGGCTCAACTAAAAATGCATAAATACTCTGACAGTGCCACATCTTCCAGCCAAGGTACTGTATCATTAAAAACAACTGCACAAATGAAACACAGCTAACAGGACAACTACTCATCAACTGCACTAACAGAGTGAAAAGGGCTGTTCTCTCTTGTGTGTTCAGGGCTGAAGTCGAGTGTGGGGAATTCTGATGATTGGACTCAGAAGCTGCAGAGGTTGAGATTAGATGCTCTGGTGAGGACCGGAAGAGACCAGGATGCTGATGAAGCTCTGCAGATACTTACACAGGTAAAGTTTTAAATCTAAGACTGGCACAGTGCTGCAGTCTTACAACAGAAACAAACACTACCGTTCAAAGGTTTGGGGTTGGAATGATTTTAAAAGAAGTCTCTTATACTCTCCAATGGCTATTTATTTGATCAGAATCAGAATCTTTATTTGTCATTATACAAAAGAGTACAACGAAATTATATGCAATCCTATTCAGCGCAAAAATCAATCTCACACTTTATAAACAATAATCCTATGTGCCAAAAAACACCATTTCTCCAATGTAATAAATTGTATAAAAATAAGTGAGAATGAGAAACAGTAAACTGAAAAAAACAGTAAAACCTGTAATAATGTAAATGTTATTAGAATTTACAATAGCTGGTTTCTGTTTTAATATATTTTAAAATATGCTATTTTTCTATTATTAGCAATGTTTTCTGGATTCTTTGATGAATAAAAAGTTCATTAGAACGTCAGTTATTTGTAATAGAAATATTTTGTAACATTATAAACATCAGCTGAAGAAAAATAATAATTTCATCCTTACCCCAAACTTTAGACGTTTTTATTTTAATGTATTTTAACATTATCATTTGATCGATATCATATCGCTGATGTCTCCTTTTAGATTTCAGATGCCAAAAATGACCCAGTGCTTTTAGCATTGAAAGGAAGAGCTCACTTGCAAAAAGGTCAAACTGATGAAGCATTTCAGGTCAATTGTTTTCTTTCGACAGGAACATAATTTCTGAATTTTAAGCTGAAGCTTGTATCTTAATATTCATCATGCTAAGTAGACCAAATCATGTTTGAATGAAATGATTCTTACAGGTTTTTGTTGAGCTGCTAAACTCTCACCCAGGATCTGTGGAGGGTCTCACTCTGAAGGGGCTGACGCATGTTGCTAAAGAACAGCTCAAACAAGCTGAGGAGAGGTGTGAAACCCTCCTACACAATATCACAAACCAACATAGCTGTAAACACCAAACACTGATCCTCTTGTCTTCTTTCTCTCTCTCACAGCTTTCTGGAGGCTTTATCCAGAAGCTCAGATAATGGGGAGTTATATTTCTTGCTGGGTCGTCTCTACTGGACCATGGGAGAGGAAATGCAAAGGGACCGAAGCAAAGCCCACACACATTTGCTCAAGGTGAGGCCACCAACATCAGAACTTACACTCTTTATATTTTTTATGTATATACCACTCTTTTGTCTTGGGGTAAAAATAACTATTAATTTGTTTTCTGTTGTTTTAAGGCTGCTAAACTGGAGCCTTATCTTGGTTCGGTGTTTCGTTTCCTGGGTCATTACTACAGGGAGGTGGCAAAGGATCAGGGGAGAGCCAGAGGCTGCTATAAGAGAGCATTTGAGCTGGATTCCTCTGATGCAGAGGCTGGAGCGGCTACTGTAGATCTCAGTATGGAGCAGGGAGACATGGTGAGTGCGGACAAGTCTAGTTAATTTGTTGAGGGTATCCTCTATTTACTTTTACTTGACGAAATCTAATTTCAAAAAGACACAAGGAACTTTTCACTCTGTACATGGTGTAGAAGACTTTATTAACTTTGATGTGCTCTATCTGTTTAGGACTCAGCTCTGACTGTTCTGCAGTCTGTGACGGAGAGAGCCACTCCTGGCTCTGCTAAATGGGCCTGGATGAGGAGAGGTCTCTACCACCTCAAGATTGGCCAGCACCAACAGGCCGTTGCAGAGTAAGTGAATCATTTTCAGTTATAAGGCACAAGTGGTAATAAGAGTTGTTTAACTGGCCCTGGATGGTGTGATTAGCAGATATTTTTAAAGATATTATTTCATTTATCAACATTAAAGTTGGCAGTTATGTAAGGGTTAATGCTGCGCGTCGGCCGGTTCACGCCTCGCCGTCGTCCATTAAAACCTGACAATGGACACCTCGGAGGGCATTAACCCGCTTATACCATGGTCACTTACCAAATAAAACATTTTTAAAACATTAGTTTATATTTTAATTAGGCTAAATCTAGTTTTTACAAATAATAACTTGCCTGATTGTTTATTTAGCAACCGGAGATATTTATAGTCCGCTCAGCTTGTAGAACCCTTCAGGTTCAAAAATGCATTTTTTTTTCATGAAACACAAAGGTAGGCATAGTTATTTTTTTTTATTACACATAAAACAATTAATCAAAAAACAAACAAAAATCAATTAGTTCTGAGCACCAGCGATTTGCGCTTATAGAGGGCAATAAATTAATCAGAGCAAAGAGAGGGTCATTTGCCTATATGCTAGCTTTTTTATTTACAATTAATTTCAACGTTTCCATTTATAGTGCAATTTGAAAAAGTCGGCCAGTCAGGAGGATCCACAAAAGCTGGGTAACGTTACTGCTGCCCATGATGGGCACTTGACGCAGACAGTAACGTTACGTTGCTCCAGCTTCGTCTCTCACGGAGAGAAGGAGCCCAGTATAAGCCCGCAGACTGCTCTCGCACCGATGGCCTGTCACCGACATTATTTGACGGCTCTCCAGTCCAGCATCGGAGAGTCGACCTACAGCATACCAGTAGTCAAAGTTGCAATATTCTCCATAAATGTTAAAATAAATAACGAGGTCGCTCATTGTTGTATTAGGCTATAGTATCTAACGTTAGATGTTTGTTTTGATAGAGCGTTTGACTGCCTGTTGCTATGGTTACTCACAGCTGTTGTAGGCAGCGCATTTATTTATACATTTCGAATGGTAAACAGGCAGTTTCACCAGAACTACTTAACTGGGTGTCCTCTATCACTTTTTAACGGACACCCTGCAGCCAATCAGAATCGAGTATTCACCCAGACCATGGTATAAAATGATGCAAGACATGAACATGGCTTTTTCCAAAATGTTATTTATTAAATGACTTTTTATTTCCAATTCAATTCAGGATGCGAACAGGATTCACATGTGTAATTCAAATTTCAGGAAGTAGAAATGGAACTCATATATTTGCAGTACATTTTATTTATTGTTTTCAGTTATAATTATTCAAATGCCACCATTGAAAATTGTATTTTACTTATATTAGTCTAATTATACAAAACATTTTCCTTCTATTAGCCTTCATTTTATATACTATATCGGCAGAAGAGCTCATTTGCCAGAATCCCACAATTAACTTAGCCCCAAGTTTTCAAGGTCCACTTCCCCGTGTTCAGAGATGACTTTATCAAATGATGATTTGTTCTCACCAAAATCAAGCCAAATGGCTTTTCATCAGACAAAAATGTTAAGATAAATGGCTGCCCTATATGCAATGATTATTGATTTGATTTGATTTGAAAGTGACCCATTATTCTACTGTGGTCTCAGTCTGCAGGCGGCGTTGAGGGCTGATCCTCAGGACTGGGTGTGCTGGGAATGTTTAGGTGACGCTTACCTGAACCGCAGGAGTTTCACAGCTGCTCTGAAAGCCTTCGATAAAGCACATCATCTTCAGCCCACCTCTATCTATAGCCTCTATCAGACGGCCGCCATTAAACAGAACCTGGGCCGGTTTAAAGAGGCTGCGTCCGAGTACAGGCAGATCTTAGAGCAGGAGGACTATGTGCCGGCACTGAAAGGTTTGTGTGATTTCTGCATTAATGTTTTAATCTCTCAGGTTAATATCTATTTCATCCAGCAATCAAATCTGGAGTGCATCTTCACTGTGTTTTAATTCTCAGGTCTGGGTGAATGCTTGTTAGCCTTGGCTAAAAGTGCTCTGGATGACTATCTTGATGGAAGAGCTGTAGATCTGATACAGAATGCCATCCATTACCTCTTCAGGTAAAGTGTATCATGAACACAGGGTTCTGCTGAGTAAAGAGAATATTTGTGTGTCATTCTTGAAAGTGGTGTCTAACTATGTCAGGTGAGTTGGTTGGGTGTTATTGAGTGGATGTTGATGTAATCCTCTGTTTCAATGTTCTCAGTGCTGTAAAGCAAAGGCCAGACCTGTCATGTCTGTGGAAGATACTAGGTGATGTCTGCACAACCTGCAAAACTGTGTCCACTAACCGAGCCAAAGTGCTGGTACCCGGAGCTCTATGTGGGATGGATCCAGCCGATCAGAGCCATACACTGGACCAGAGACAGCTCCTCACCCTCGGAGAAAGGTAAGAGAGACACACAATCACACAATACATCACACTTGCTATATTAGAGTCTGTCATTACGTGTCTTTAGGGGCTCATCTGTAGCAAATAAGTGTTCAACAACATCCTGGCTATGTATTCATTTACTTACTGAACAACGTTTTTATTATTCATGCAATATACAATACAGTAATACATACACTAGCATTTTAAAGACATTAATTGGATTAAATTAGTTGGAATTTACAGTAAATACATTTATAATGTTACAAAAGAGTTCAATTTCAAATAAATACTGTTGTTTTGAACTTTCTAGTATCCTGATTTTTTTATCACAGGAATAAAGTAATTTTAAAATATATTTATTATTACATTTATTATAAAATGTGATAGCATACATTTTAGAATGTATTTATTTTTGAACAAATAAAGTCACTTGTTGAATTTTTAAGTTATATTCATATATAAACCATATTTTGGGTTGGTCGACATAAATCTCCCCAAAAATGCCTGCATATGATTAAAGCGCTTTCCGACCGGAGGGACTTTTGCAGTTCCTAGAACCTAACGTACCTATAACCCTTTTTTTCTCGTGTTCCGACCGGACTAAATTGGGGATTTTTTAGTTCCTCAGACCGTAGTTCCTATAACTCTTTCAGTACCTAGTCTGGAGCGAGGACTTTTTTAGTTCCCTTTCCCTAGGTCTACGTTGATTGGTTCAACTTATAAGTCATGCCCACTGTCAACACGGCTGTCTGCCATACGCTGTGTGTTTTTGCAAAACATTACAACGAGGATTAAGACAAACATAACGCATTCAACCAGCTAATTGCTAATGCTAGCTAAACTTACCCGCTGTTTTGTTTGCCTCCTGCGCTCTGCTCTTTTATCTTCTTCGGAAAGCGGCTTTAGTTGAACTGATACAGAAACATTAAACTAAAGGATGAAAAGATGACGGATGGATTGATTAGATTGATTATTATTCTGTAATTAAAATTGTTTATCAGGTGCTTTGGTCATGCATTGAAACTCATGCCGGAGGCCCCCAGTCTGTGGTGTGACCTTGGCATGAACTACTACCACCAATCCAGACTCCTCAGCTGCTTGTTTCCTGAGGAGGATCCCCAGCCTCTGCTGGAGAAAGCCCTGCAGGTACCTGACCTGAGATCAGTTGTTGAGAATGCTTACATGAAGATGTGTTAACAGGCTATTTTGGTTTGTCTCTGTTTTGGCAGTGTGTGAAGAAGGCGATCATGCTGGACAGTGCTAATTACAAATACTGGAACGCCCTTGGGGTCATCGCAATGGCAAAAGGTAGATGCACATGATGTAGATAATCGCATTAGTCTGTATTACATAACTGTTTTGACTATTCTTGTGTTAATTTTATATTCTGCTTTTATATTTTAGGAATAGAGAACTTTGCACTTGCACAACACAGTTTCATCAAATCAATAAAAGCTGAGTCTAATGTAAGTAATCCAAGAAAAATAAACTTATTTGTTTCCTCAATTTTTTTAAAATATGTGTGTTGTGTTGATGCAAGTAATGTATCTTCTGGTTATTTTTCAGAATGTGGTTGCATGGACTAACCTTGGTGCTTTGTATCTGAAGAAGGGAAACATAGAGGTAATGTGATTTTGTCAAGTGATAAGCTTTGCTTTACTTGTATTGAGAGCCATGCTGATTTCTACATTATTTTTTGTAGCTCTCTCATGAAGCTTTCAAGATTGCTCAGTCGCTAGAGCCCCTCTATGTGAACTGCTGGATCGGACAGGTACACTTTAGATTACACCTTGAGTTCATATCTTTTGTCCATTACTTTACGCAGCACATCTTACTTCTGTCTCATCATACAGGCCTTCATTGCTGAGACTGTTGGCAGTTATGACACCATGGACCTTTTCAGACACACCACAGAACTGAGCACTCATGTATGTTTAGTCATTTCTGTACACGCAATAACTTTTAAAAGTTTGGGGTTTTGTAATGTTTTTCTTTTCTTTTTTTCCTCCCATGCTCACCTAGACTGGATCTATTTGTTACAAAATACAGTAATGTTGTGAAATATTTATAAGACTTTTTTCTATTTTAGTTTTTTTACAAATGTAATTTTCTCTTGTGATCAAAGCTGAATTTCCAGCATCATAACTCCAGTCTTCAGTGTCACATGATCCTCAGAAATCATTCTAATTTGCATCTCAACAAACATTTTTTATTATCAATGTAGAAAACAGTTGTGCTCCTTATTTTTTTGTGGAACCCGTTTGTTAAACCGTTATTTAAATATCATCAATTTAATGCATTCTTGCTGAATAGAAGTATACATTTCTCTTAAAAAAATGTACTGACCCCAAACTTTTTAAAATGTAGCCTATAGTTTATTCTTTAGGTTCAGATTATTGCTGTATGTTCTTCTTGTTGTAACATGTTTGTTTGATGTTAGACTGAGGGAGTGAAGGGTTACGCGTACTGGGTTTGCTCCACACTGCTGGACAGGAGCAACAGAGACTCAGAGCTCTACCTCTACAACATAGTTCAGATGAACGCCGTCTCTGCTGCCCAGGTGGCTCTGAGCAAGTACACTGGTATGAGAACACAAACACACACTATACTGTATTAAAGGTTTAGTTCAATTACATTTCTGCCATTACTCACCCTCATGTCTTTACAAACCCATAAAACCCAAGAAGAAATGTTTGATCTGCAATGTTTTTACCACTTTCAAGGCCCAGAAAGGTTTCTGCCAGAAGCTAGTTATTTTAGTCAATCATTTTTTGAATATGAATATATTTTTTAGACGAACAGATCGTTTCACATCAGAAGGCCTTTATTAATCCCCAGTGATGCGTGGAAAACTTTAATCATGAGTACATGCACTATGAATAACTTCCAAAGAAACAGCCATTCACTGCCATTATAAAGCTTGGAAGAGCCAGGACATTTTTTTTTTAACTCCAATTGTATTCATTTGAAATAAGAATCATATACACCTACAATGGCTTCAGGGTGAGTAATTTCATGGGCTAATTTTCATTTTTGGGTGAACTATCCCTTTAATACAGAATCTCTGAACAGCAACAAAATAAAATAAAAATAATCTGTAAAAAATGTATAATAATTCTAGCATTTTGATATTAAAGTAAAAATAGTTTGAAATTAAAGTCGACATATTTCAAGAATAAAGTCTTAATATTTTGAGAATTTCAGTAGAAGTTATTTATTTTTTATTTTTTTAAAGAAATGCGTCTGTGAATTCAAACTGTTTCTGAAATGGATCTGAATATAATAGTAGCTTACTTTTATCTGGGCTTTCCACAAAAGGAAATTCTATAGGTTCTAATCTAAAAACATGGGCTCACCATTCCTTTTGTTGAAAGACCAGATAAAAGTAAAGCTACTATTTTGTTTAGATCCATGTCTGAGTCAGTTCGACTTCATGAGCGCATTTCTTTACTTTATTCTCAAAATATTAAGACTTTATTCTCATAATGTTTCGACTTTATTCTTGAAATGTTTCAACTTTAATCTCCAAATGTTCAAAAAAAAATTCTGTTGCGGTTCAATGGCTTCCGTACTTTAATGTTATGAAACGACATTAATATTTTTTTTTTGCGCAAAAACAATAAAAAACCCCAACTTTATTCCATATTTTCCATATTTTCAAAAGAAAGTACAGTACCAAAGCTCTATAATGCATAATCATTACAAAGTATGTAAATGCATTAATATAACACTGTATGCATTTTTTAATAGGCCGTACTAAAAATTTAACACCCAATTACAATATGTAATGGGTCTCTTTGTATAACAAAGGCCTTTTTGCTTGACAATTAAACATTTGTAAAAAAAAGTGTTTCTATGATAGGAAATGACCCATGTGACAGTGACAAATTATTTAAAGATGGAGAGAGGTAATGAAGCTTAGTGTACTCGCTCTTTTTCACACCAGAGAGGATTCAGACTGACCCTGACGCCTTCATCATGCTCGGATACCTGAACACACACCTCCAGCTGAAGAAACAGGCCACTGAGGCATATCGCAGGTTTGCCACCTCCAGCTATTTTTACTTTCGGAAATTCTTTCCTAGCCAGTTGGACATTAAGTCTGCCTGACAGAATTTTAGTTAATCTGAAGCAGGAATTAACAAAAGTTAATTTTAATGATTTTTTTTAATCATATTTTTTATGTTATATTCCAGGCCCAGTTGCATTATTACATTCATTATGAACTGATGTTCATTTAATTCTTTAATTTATATATATATATATATATATATATATATATATATAAATGTGTGTGTGTAAATTTGAATGAATTTATTTAAATAATTAGCATAAAACTCGATATGTGTTTTAAAAATATTATATAAAAGCATGTTTCTGACACTTATATCTCTACACCATACTGGTATTAAATTGTTCTTTGATATTTTTCATTCTCCACAGAGCTGTCGAGTTGCTTCAGGCGTCCCCTCACACAGACAAGCTCAGCTTTGCTTTGAGGGGTTACGGACGTGCCCTCAGGTAAAAATAACTATGCAATCAGTCATTTCATCTATAATAATGTCATCAGAGTTGTCAGTACAAAATAATGTTTATTTTATAATGTAAATGTCAGTGATGATGGGCATTTGGAAGAAGCCGTGCGTATTTATTCCTCCACACCACTGGATGAGCTGCATGATCTCATCGGGCTGGCGCTCACCTGTTTCAAAATCAGTCGCCTGCCAGAGAGCATTCAGGGTGAGCTGTCATTGCTATTTTGCTTTTGGTTACTGGTAACATTATGAATTGAAATAGCCCCTACAGTGCCTTATGAAACAACCAAAGATTGTGATTGTGTGTTTCCGAGGGCATGCATGTACACTTGTCTGTGCACTCTTTTCCAGCTTATGAGAAAGCCCTTGCAGTCGCCTCTAGTGAGAAAGAAAAGGCCTGTATACTTACTGCACTGGCACTGATACAGCACACGCTGGGCAGCATGGATCATGCCAAAACACTTCTCTTCAAGTGGTGAGGAAACTATTCATCTGTCTCTGAGAAACACATTCTCTGCTTCAGTAGTGAAAAGCAAAACTTGTCTCCTCTTGTTTATATTTCTATGTGTAGCTCCATGCTTAAAGAGCCCATTCCAGAGAGCCTGCAGTGTCTCTGTGCTCTGGGTTTGGTTCATGGTGACGTGACCCTGGCAAGTGCTACGCTCACCGAGCTGCTGAAACTGGGGGAACCTGTAGGAGGCGCTGTGGAGGAGTACTGTCTGCTCACTTGCACCCTGCTGGCCCTGCAGGGCAACTTTAGCGGTGTACATAGGGAGGCTTCTAGAGCTATACACAGGTACTGTATAATATTTTGAGATATGGTGTCTCCTAATTAGATACAACATGATTAGGTAACAATCTAAAACAAAATATGACAATGTTTCTCTGCTCACTATAAAATATCATTGGTCAAAAATCTTGCTTCATGTAGCTATTATGTAGTGAAGACAAATACTAATATACTAAAAGTGCCTACTATATTAAATATAAAGCATATTATAGGAGCTTTGCGGAAGTTCTGAAATTTCTTACCGTTACTGATACCAGTGGCTGTTAGAGAAACTGCAACCAGTCTTAGGCTTTGTTTACACGGAAACGATTCTGAAGAGAAAACGCAAAAGTGGCGTTGCGATATCACTTTTTATTCTGCGTTTAGACGAGCGTTTTGGGTGTGAAATCTGCGTGCAGATGGTGACACAAAAGTCTGTGAAATTCAATGTAGTATGCATTTCAGGCGGCTAGGAGTGCATACTATAACAACACCAAGCCCCCGCGCCTGCGCACAACCTTCACTGTCAAGCAGACTTTGCGTTTTTACCGTTTACACGGAAACTCGGCGGTGGAGCGTTTTAAAGATTTCCACTCTGGATGGTGGTTTCACTTTTTTGCGTTTTTAAACCCCCAATACGGCGTCGCCGTGTAAATGAAAGGCACATCCGATAAAATATTTTTACGTTTTCACCCGCGAGCGTTCTCGTGTAAACAGGGCCTCATGCTCGTTCTTGGTGCACACGCTTGCACGCTCGTTGGCCACACTAGATGAGGCTTTTTTTTTTTTTTTTTACGAAGAGTTTCCGTGGGTATCTGGATTGTGCTGGAGGCTGGTCGTTTTTTTCTGTCCGTAGAGTCCATTTGAAACACTACTGCTAACAATTTCCGTACTAATGGCTGCCATACGGATTTAAGCCTAAGTAGACGAGAACGCGCATGACGCCAAATTTTGTGAATTTTTCGCGCCAACTCGGACCCAACTCCTCCACACACAATTGAGCCTACAGGCTGATAGAGGCAACCGTCTTGGGCAGTCATTCTTTCTATTACATTATGGTTGGCTCATAAATGTACAAATGAAGACTCTATCTCAAAGATTTTTTTTAAGTAAAAACCTACACATAGCCCCTTTAAGACATCAGATATGTCCTGATTAATATAGTTTGTCACACACTATCTTTCTGCATGATTCCCACCTAAAAATACAAGGCCATTTTATAAAATTGTGATTTCCAGGCATTAACTACATTTTATATTATATTGTATTTAAGGCTGTCAAAATGAACGATAAATTCTTTCAGTTTAACGCGTTAAAAATATTTAACACAAAATAAAGCAGCATCCGTTTTTTCCCCGTCATTCTTTGTCTAGTGTTACATTGGTGTAGCCTCGGTCAGCATAAGATACTTCTTTAAAAAACATAATAAATAATAAATAATAAACTAATACATAAACTAAACATAATAAACTTTGGAATGCCATTTATATATTAGATTAGGTTAGATTAGATTTATAAAATGGATAAATGTTGCAGGAAAGTCCACCTGGTTCCAGACTCAGATCAAAAGACAAACTTCAGTTGTTACTATTCAGCTGAAGCTTGGACACTTACATTATTGAATATTTGTCCGGCCCCATTTAGTCTTGTTGAGTGGTGAATTGAGGACTTTGATTAAATTAAATGCACTTCTGTATTTGTCCAATAACAAGTGACCTTTTAATGTCCTCCTTTAATTTGCATCGTGCAAAGACATGAAAACACTCAAATGCTATTAAAGAGAAGGCCCTTTCATCTAATTAACCTCAGGTATGAATCATTGCATTTGGTTAATTAACCCAAATGTCAAATGAGGTACCAGAATATACCAGAACTACAAGAATTCTTCTTTCTTTTGTCATAAATTTTTTTTAATTATAAAAAATTAAGAGTATTGGACAACTTTTATGTTGTAGGAACCCAGGGAATCCATCTCTCTGGGCTCTTCTCTCCAGACTGGTCCCACAGTACTGCCCCAACAAAGCTAATGTGAGTATTCTCACAATATTTGAGAACTAACATGCTTAACGGAATAGTTCACCTGTTTAGAAATATTGACCATAAAATATCAGTGTTCATATATTTTTCATATTTCCATCAGGGAGGAGCTGTGGCCGGCAGTGTGGCATGTCATGCCAGCTTGACACTTGGAAAGGTAACTTGACATTTGTGGATGAAATCCTTTGCCAAGATCTGTGTCCATTAAATAGTTCAACTCTTTCTGTCTGTAGAGGGCGTTGCTGTACAGTGGAGTGAATCAGTTGGCCTCAGGCCGCCACTCTGGTGAGGACAGAAGATGCAACGCTCTGAAAACAATCCAGAGAGCTGTGCTGCTGTGCCCAGGTAAAGTTCCTTCCAGTCAGGTAGTGTTACTAATGTTGCGTTAGCCTAACTCTGCAGCATTAAGACTCCAAGTAAAACAAATCATCATTATATCACAATTGCGCTTTTGACTAGAAAGCTTCGGGTTGCTCAGATATCTGAGCAAAAACTGTCCTCACAATTGACCTTTCATGCTGACAGACAGGACAGACCAGGTTATATTTTATATGAAACAAAGTTTTATATTAAAATTAAGTCACCTTAATTTGGTAATTTTTTTAAAAGAAAATTAAACAATAAATACCGTTTTGTGGCTCTTTAATGTGTTGTGACAGATCGCAGTAGAGCCTCAGTTAAAGCTGCTTGTGAACCCATCATCTCTTCCTTCTAATTGATTTATAGAGTCAAGTTAACATGAATGAACATCAGAAGGAATGTTGTTTCAAACGTGGAAAGATGTCAGTACACTTCGTTTTTCAAGTTCAAATCTTCCAACTGTAATCTACTAAATCTCCTGACTGCTTTGTCTGACAAAAATGGCAGATTCGGCGGATGGCAGATTTTATTGGTCAGACTGCCTGTCAATCAAACTCCCTGCAAAAGGTTAATAGAGAGCCTAAGTCCTGCCCCTCCGCTTCGCAGAAAAAATATAAATGGTAGTCAATGGCGAGAGACAACTTATCTTTTTATTCCATCTGAACTGTGCCCTCAATTACACATATGATGTTTGTCAATTTAAAAGATAATTCTGAAGTCAAAAAGAAGTCAAAAAGATAATTCTAAAGTCAAAAACGTCGCAGTTTGTCATACAACAGAAGAGTAACATTTAGTTTTATGTGAAAATCGCTCTGTGAACTACATCTTCCTGGAAGCGAAACGTGATCCGCTGCTCGTGTGTGTGCAGTCTGGTACAAAACACTCAGGTAGGACGGCGTAACGTTACGATTATAACGTAAGACTTTAGAAACAATGACAGACAGCCTCAGTAAAGTTAGCTTCATTCATTGAGAGAAAATGTGCGCCTTTGGGGTTTGTAGTCTTTGTAATTACGTATTTTCACAGTCTTATACCTCAACGGTTTTACATCAAACTGCGACTTTCTTTACTTTAAAATGTATCTTTTAAATTGAAAAACATCATATGTGTAATTCAGGGCACAATTTAAACGAGATCAAAATATTTGTTGTCTCTCGCCATTGACTACCATTCAATATTTTTCCGAAATAAGGTCCCATGGTGGTCGACCGGAAGAGGAGGGACTTAGGCTCTCTATTAGAGGCAGTCTGGATCAGTTCTCAGATTGTCTTCTAAATGGCAAGTTCTATAACTTAAAGATTCAAAAACAGACTTTCCATGACCCCGAATTTGTAATTCTCTAACCCAGACTAATAGCAGACTACGAGACCAAGACTAAACCCATCACAAACCCATCAGCCTAGGACACAGAACAAAGTCCATTTTCGCGCATACAAAACTCATATCTGTTTTGAATGGGGAAATATCAACATCTCTGCTTGCCAAATTCATTCAAATAACATATTTCAAATAGTTTCAAGCCTGAAATATGCATTACCAGTGTTTATGTCAAACGGTTGTAATGAGCTCTGGCTTCTTGTTTAAAACATTGTTAATATAGCATTGGACAGAACACACATTTGTTTAACCCTAAAACGATGAAAATGTTCCTTTTGGATATTGAGAACCTGGCATTAAACGTGTCAGCAGGAGTAGGTGCCAAGTGTAATGCAGAGTGTATTTAGAGCAGTGTTGGGGAAGTTATTTTTTAAAAAGTAGTGTTACTTGTTACTTCTTAGAAAAAAGTAATCTGTTACTTTACTTAGTTACCCCATACGGAAAGTAACTTTTTACGTTTCTCGTTACTTTTATGTTGCTTGACTTTGGGCAGAACCCAATATCTTTTCCTAAATGTGTAGGCCTACATAAAGTTCTACAATGCAATAATGCCATAAATGCATAATGCATTTATCAAAATTGTTCATATTTATAAATAAATGCCCATTAATGGATAAGCATATGCATGTGTGACGCTAGGGAGGGGCTAGAAAGAAAGCCTCTAAGAAAGACTAAAGCTCCCTGTTAGCACCCCCAAAAATAATTTCTGGAAGCCATTAAATTCAGGCTGTATTCTATGGAAGTCCTGACCCGCATGGTGAAGAAAAAAATTAAATTTATCTTGTTATTACGACATAATTAGGGGACATTCTAATCTGCATTAAGCCAAATTAAGCATTCTTTTAATGGTTTTCTATGGGAGGAAAAATGCCTAATGTGTAATTAAACATGTTGCGTTCATATTCTCATCTGATTTTTTGTACATAGTATAGCCTACTTTATTATGATTTTAGTATCATAATGATTAATAAATACATGCACAATTATCCATGAACTTGATAAATGTTGCAGATATGTTTTACTATGCACTTAAACAAATGCTTCTCAACTTATGTGTGCAAAATTCAGAATTAAATGAATGTGCAGCAATATGTATAAATTGAGAGTCTAGGCCTACTATACGTGGTGTAGCCATTAAATAAGTGCATTTAGTTTCATAATTGTTAAAATATTATAATGTTATTTTCTTCCATCTAAGTTGATTTATGAAAAGTGAACAGCATGAGTAAGATGGATGCGCAATATATCGGGAGACTTTTAGTGGGTCAGACATGATTTTGACCACTTCATTAAGTTTTGTTTTGAAGAAAGCCTTTTTTTAAAGTGAATTTCGTTTTGTATAAATTGTATCTTATTTTTTTTTATCAACCAATTGTCTGGATTTAATAAATAAGAAGCAAATATTGCAGACAATATAATCATGACATGGAGGCGCTACTTGTTGCACGTGAACTGGAGTGCATCTCATCATAAATTTACTCAGCGTATGCCTCACAGACATGATAAATATAGCTATATATATTAAGCTTGAAATGTCCTTAATCAAAACAATTCAAAACAAAAAGAAATTGGCTACTCTCTGATTATGGAATCCATTATGTACATTTCTCTCTGTAGGCATTTACTTCGGAGATGGCGATCGCTGTCAAATCTGTAAAATGACGGAGATCGCTGTCAAATCTGTCCCTGGGAAAACTAACGTTTAACAAACAATTAAAAAAAGGAACTACGTTTCATTACCAAATTTTTAGTAGTAGCACGTTACACTACTTTTTACTTGAAAAAGTAGTTCCGTTACTGTTATAGTACTATTACTGTTACACAGAACACTGATTTAGAGTGAAGCCTGGTCCATATTCAAAGTGTGAGAAGAGAGAAGAGACTCCGAGACATCAATATATCAGCCAGATGAAATATTTGTCAAGACTAGGTAGGATGACAGTGATTCAGTGTTGGATCGATGTGTCCTCGTCTTTCTGTTTGACAAATGCAGATGATCCTGCTGGTTGGGCGGGGCTAATGGCCGCCTGTCACACAGAGAACACTGCATGCTTACTCGCAGGCTCCGCCCCTCGCAGAGAAGATCTGGAGAGGGCGCACATGACTCTGGTGTCTGAAAAAGGTCAGTGAAACTTGAGACTGTTTTGTCACTGTATTTGAATATGCTAACTGTCAAAAGTTTGTTGTAACTACGTTTTTATTTTATTTTATTTTTTCGCTTACATGAGCTAAATTTATAAAAATAAAAAAAAAACAGGAAAAAAATTATAATATTGTGAAATATATTCACAATGTAAAAGAGTTCTATTTTAGGATATTTTAAAATGGAATTCATTCCTGTGAATCAAAGCTGAATTTTTAAATAAACGCTGTTCTTTTGAACCATCTATTCATCAAATATATTTTTGAAAAAATCTATCACAGTTTCTACATTAATAGCAGCAAACGCTGTTTTCAACATTGATAATAATAGGTACCATTATTATTAGAACACCAAATCAACACACAATGATTTCTGAATTGTCATGTGACACTAAAGACTAGCTTTGCCGTCACATTAATAAATTACATTTTGAAATATATTTATTTATTTAAATATGAGGTATTTTAAAATATTTCACAATATTAGTTTTTACTGTGGTGAGTACTATACTTTCAAAAACATAAAAAAGTCATAATAATTCCAAACTTTTGACCAGTAGTGTATATGTGGATGGTGAACATGGCTTTAAGACTGTGTGTTGTGTGTCTGTTCTCAGTGAAGGGCCTGCAGGGGGAGGACGGGCTCTTGGCTCAGGCTCTGGAGGGCTGGGTGCTGCAGCAGGCCGTGACTGGACTCAAACAGAGTGGTCAATATGACCAGGCAGAAACTCTTTGCTCCCAGGTACACACATGCACGCTCTCTGTTTCTGTGTCACGCTGTCCGCTATTGATTCATCTCTCATCAGCTCTCGGGCGCAGGTGCAGACACAGGGCTTCAGAGCAGAACAGTGTTCCAATTTCACTGCACCATCTGTCTAGTATCCATCTATGGCTCTCTATCAGCTACACAAGAACACAAAAACACTCTATCAAAACTCAAGAGCTGTCTGTAGTGTAGGAGTGTCCAATCCTGCTTCTGAAAGACCAACGTTCTGTAGAGTTGCTCTAACTTAGTCCAAAAACACCTGCCTGGATGTTTCTAGTGATCCTGAAGACCTTGATTATCTGGTTCAGGTGTGTTTAGTTAGGGTTGGAGCTGAGCTCTGCACAACACACACCCCTGTAGTCAACTCTCTCAATTTAGATTTATTTATATAACAGATCTAAAACAACTAAGTTCACAATGGGCTATATGCACGCATAAGTTCCGCATTTGACGTAAGGATGCTCGTCCATTTCCGGTTGTGTAGATTAAAGCGGAGGAAAACCGGAGAAAACGGGATTATGGCAGAGTCTTCAATATTTACTGTCCTCCCATCTTTGAAACGAAACGTACATACGTTTAGATGTAATTTTATATATAGTTATGTTTATTTAATATAATTTTAAAAAGAAGCATAAACACAACGAGGGGTGTCTGTTTTATCTGTTTTTGTGACTAACGTTTCATTAGTATAACCATGGAGTATAAAATTCAATATAAATTCTCTGTATTGCATTGGACTCTATGATCGGCGGAAGTTATCGAGCATCCTTAATCCTTCACCGGAAATAACGCCGTGCATAGAGCCCATATTGACAACTGGCATCATTAAAAGATAGAGAAAGGGAATGAATAAAAAGCATCATTTCAACTACAATAACCATCGTATCATTTCTATGACTTCAAGGCCAATTTAAAAAAGTAAGTTCTTAGACATGACTTAAAAGACTGGCGAATTTGAAGCGGAAGTTTGTCTTTGTTATATAATTTTAGGACAGCAATTTGAAAATGCCAGATCATCATTAGAATTTGATCTAGACTGAGGTTCAGCCAGCATTATAATCTAGCTGTTTTTCCACACTGCCAATATAATCTTCATATCTATACACACAGTTCTAGTTGGAAAGATGCCAGATTTATTTTTGCATGCCCAAAGTAAGGATATAGTGTTAATTTAAAACGCTTGTTAAGATAACCCAGCCAGTTTAGTGACAATGAAAATGCCTGAAGCTTCATTTAGCTACACAAAATAGTAATTTGTAAATAATATGATTTACGCACTAATCCAGTAAAGTAGGCAGATTTTGAAATGCTCATGACAGATGTCACTACGTTTGCCTCACAGTGACTGGCTGTCTGCCTGCCTGCTGTTTTTTGCCTGTCATTTGCATAATATTGAGCATTTTTTAAGAGTTAGATGCTTTCGGTAGCTCTGATGCTTTCTTCGATCTGCTGTCAATTTCACAATTTCCTACCTAGCGTGTAGCTATGCTCTCTTTGAAATTAATTTCCAACTGGCTCTCTGCTTCCTTCACAGATTGACTCATACTGTAACACCTTAAATGGCCCTAAAAATATATCAGACAAAGGAGATTTTAAATATGTGCAGTGTTGGTTCAGAACCACCGATTAACCTGATTTTCCAAATATTATTAAATGTTTGACTGCATTAGATTACACCATTGAAAGTTATTTTTAAGAGTTAGATCCAAGAACAAATTGACTTTGTACAGTGTTGCTGTCATGCTAGAAATTTTGAGAACCCTATTGTGAAATTTCTGCATAAATTTGACTGACTTTTAGATCGGTTCTTCTGAACATGATATATATATATATATATATATAATTGAATATTAGAATTTTAAAAGAATTTTAAAAGTAATTTTGTTGTGCTTAATGTTTTGGACAAAGTATTGGCAAATGCGTTAATTTTGTACACTCATATGACTCCAGTCCTATTAGTGAGCCTGAAAAGCTCTTGTACGTAACATTACGATCCCTGTGTTTGAATACCCCTACTTTCCTACTATATAGTAGGTGAAAAACAGTAGTATGTCTTAGTATACACATTATTACAGTGGCCAAAAAGTACCCAGATTTTGATGTGTGTATCTGAAACAACGCGACTCATGCAAGTTGGTCAAGTGACATTGACAACATTGCAGATGTAGTACGCCCGATTTTCATCATATTACCCATAGTCATTTTCCTGACGTCGTCATTCTCAGATTCTAGTCAGAAGGTGAGTCTGATACTGCTCCATTGGGCTGTGATTATGGGGCGTGTTTCAACCGAACCGGGAAAAAAAATGCCTCTGCATTCAATTGGATCGACAAATGCCTTGAACGCGGTTCTCTGTTGCTCTTTTAAAATGAATGCGCTGTCTACATCTTCTATAACAGAGGCAATGGCTGAATCTACACATCTAAATTCTGTTGTAAACGAATTCAACCCAAGCGCTCTTTGGTGACGTGGATGATTATGTTACTGTTGATCATCTGTCAATCCTCGCATAAAGCCCGCCCTGACAATTTGATTGGTCCGAACCGGATCAAGTCCAGACCGAACCTCCCAACCTCAAATGTTGTGGGCAGGGCTAAGTTCGCCTGGCATCCAGGCTTACAGTCATACTATATAAAACGTACTTTTTTAACAGCCACCAAACGTAGTACTTATTTGACAGTTTGAGACACACATTTAATATTGTTTAAATGTGTGTGATTATGAATGTAATCCAGACATACTACATTGGTCATGTTGTTACTGTCATGTGACCTACAGTTGTGTCACTTCACTGCCATTCACAACTCCTCTCATATGGCCTCATGGGATAGTAAAGCATCTACTCCAAAGACCTTATTAAAGGGTTAGTTCACCCAAAAATTCTGTCATTAATTACTCAACCTTGTGATGTAATGTGGAACACAAATTAAGATCTTTTTGATCAATCTGAGTGATTTCTCTCCCTCCGTTGGCCGCTATGCAACTACCACGTTTATTCACATATAAACATTCATCAACTCACACATCAGTTGTGGTGTGAACCAATGAAGCTCATTCTCGTGTTATGCAGCACATTTGAGCTCCAAGAACCAGTGAGGTTTATTCTTGTGCGTCAAGCAGGTTCGGCCGAGTTTCTTTTTCTGTCCGCTGATTAATGTTTAAATGTGAATAAAAGCCTAAATTAAGTCAGTTCATTATATAAAGCGATCCAGTCTCTTCAGAAAATTGACTAAAATGCTCAATTCGTATGGATTAGTTTTATGATCTCTTTATGAACTTTTGAAGTAGTAGTTGCTTTGCTGTCAATGGAGGGGACAGAAAGCTCTCAGATTTCATCAAAACGATCTTTATTTGTGTTACGAAGATGAACGAAAGTCTTTCGGGTTTGGAACGACATATAAATAATGACAGATTTTTCATTTTTGGGTGAACTATCCCTTTAAAACTGGTGGCAAGCAAAGAAGCTAATGCTGTCGTATCGGTAAAACTTAAATGTGTAATTACAGTACGTGCACCTTTAACCGGTTTTTATTCGTCCTTCACATCTTAGGTTCTGAGTGTATCTCCAGAGCATCCTGTGGTTTTCCTGATGTTGAGGCAGGTTCAGTGTGAGCATCTCCTGCTGTCAGAGGCCGGAAACTGTGTTCCTCAAGCGGTGCTGGATCAGCTCAGTGCTGCTGTCATGGCCAACCCCACTTCTGTGTCTGCCTGGCACGTACGTACACTCACCATCTCACCATGAAGAGAGCTTGGAGTCAGGTTGATTTTCAGTCAAAATGAATCTGGCTGTATGTACTGTGACATACGTCTTTCCTTGTAGATACTGGCATTTTGTTACCCTGAGGTCCGAATTGAACGTTCACACACTTTAACCCTCATCTTTCCCTCAGGTTATTTTGACTTAAAACAATTTTTTTTTTTTTAAATGTAAAAAATCGAGTGTTCATCTGAGGGGTCCAATACCCTAGGACTTTTGTCCTTTGATTGGATTTGAGGAGTTTTTTCGTTGACATTTTAAAAAGTAACAAACTCTTCCCTTGCGGGTCAATTTGACCCCCTTGGGAATGAATGGAAATAAGGTTCTGCCACTGGACCATTAAAGTGCATGCATGTATTTGTTGGATCTATGTATTTCTTCACGTGAAAATTCTCACCAACAACGACATATTAGATCTCATTAAACGACAAATTAAACACAATGTATTATTTAAATCGATTGCTGGATATCGGTATGTTATTGTACATAGGTACATCTGATTTATGATTAAGCGTTGTATTAGCATCCCAAAACCCCACCTGTCGCTACCTCGGATGCTAACTTATCTGAGGTGATTTAATGCTAACTGTTGCAGTGCCACTGCACACAAACATTGATGCTAAATAGTGCTAACTACGTGAAATAGTAGTAGAATGTCACTTACCGGAAAATTTGAGCGAACAGACGGACGTTTTAACATGGGATCTATGGATATTTGCTCCCTTTTGGGACCTCACTCTAGTGAATTTTCGATGTATTGCAGTTTTTCGCACTTCCGGGTCGGCTTCATTTTTTTAGACTGTTGCGCTTGATCTGAATGCATACTGAAAAAAATGACTTTAGGACCCAGCAGAACAGCTCATTTGCTCCATATAGAGCTATTTAGTGGCAAGAGTCGTGAAATTTCATGTTATATTATTTTTATTCCCACAAGAGGTCGGCAAAGAAACCCAATGTAAGATATTTTGAGCTGAATTGAAAGGGTTATGCATGAAATTTTGAATTTAAGTTGAAAGAATGTGAGGAATGTGCTTAAATTACTTTTTATTTATTGATCAAATTTAGTCATTAAAAGGTAAATAAAATAAAAAATAACAAAAAAAATCTCTAAAAACATTGCATTAAAAAATAGAAAAATATTATCAAAATGAAATAAAATAAGCTTTCGGGATAAGAAAAAAAAAAAGGGCTTCATGTCATTTTGACCCGCGAGGTAAAGATATGTTACAAAGTGCGAGGCCGAGGGAAGGATGAAGGTTTAATCATGCAGGACATTTCGATGAAACGTGAAATGTTTGTGTACTGTGCAAAGGAAGGAGGTTTAACAAGGTTTACACATGTGGCACTGGAGCGTTGTTGACTTGATGTCACTGTCTCTCAGTGGTTGGCAGAAGTGTACCGCTCTCAGAGTCTGCTGGCTCAGGCCTCTGTGGCTTATAGACGGAGTCTTCAGCTGGCGTCTCAGCTGGGTGACCACGGCGGGAAGATGAGCAGCCTGCTCCGGCTAGCCCTGCTGGCACTAACGCCATGTTTGGTGAGTACCATATTCATCTTGTACTTGGATGTTGGAGGAAATGCAGTTTTCTCAGACACTTTGTACAATATACAGTGCAGACTAAATGACTGAGACCTTTTTTTCCCCTATTAACATGGAAGTAAACATGAAAAATTAAATAATACTTAAAAAATAATTAAATAATATAATTGTAGTTTTTCTTAAATAATTTCTAATATGCCAATTTTTTGCTCAAGCTGCTTAAAGGAGTAGTTCCCTTTAAAAAAAAACTTTTGCTGATAATTTACTCACCCAACGTGTCATCCAAGATGTCCATGTCTTTCTTTCTTCAGTTGAAAAGAAATTAAGGTTTTTGATGAAAACATTCCAGGATTTTTCTCCATATAATGGACTTTACTGGGTAATGGGTACTAGAGCCCGACCGATAAAGGATTTTGAAGGCCGATAGCGAAACAAATATTTTTGGGTTTTAAAATCCAATATTCCGATATCGGCTGATATTTTATTTATTTATTTAAAACTGGACATGATAGTCACAAATTGTGTCATGCTTATTTGAGTTAAGAGAACTTATGGGGATGTTCTTTTAATTGTTATTCAAGCAATGTACAGTATGTATCGTGACCAACTCAACGAGTGTTGCCAACAGGGACGGTGTAGAGTGCCCTCTGGTGGACAAACTATACAACTCCAACACTCATGACATGGTTCAAGCGTGTTTCGTCCGTTTTTATTTTATTTTTGAAATATCATTTATCGGCCATTATAACTGCCGATACCGATAATTCGGAAAATGCCTAATATCAGCTGATAATATCGGTCCGCCGATATATCGGTCTGGCTCTAGTGGGTACCAAACGGTTCAAGGTCCAAAAGACAGTTTTGGACCTTGAACAGTTTTGGACCTTGAAGTTCTTTTCGACTGAAGAAAGAATGACATGGATATCTTGGATGACATGGGGGTGAGTAAATTATCAGCAAAAGTTTTTTTTAAAAGTGAACTTCTCCTGTAATATTGAATCCTCCCTTTTTTCAGGATTCTTTCATTTGATGAATAGCATTTATTTAAAATAGAAAGCCTTTTTTTACAGTTTAACACTTTTTATCAGTTTACTCCTGCTAAGTAAAAGTATTTACATTTGATTATTTGTATTTTTTTAGTAGATACATTTGGATGCATTGTACAATATATTCCAGCTGTTTTCCTTTGTGACATTTTAAAATAGCTGCATGTGTCTGTGTGACTAACCGCTAATAAAAAATGACATTATTATTTTGGGCTAAGCCTGTTGCAGCACCTTCAGGCATCTTTCTTGCACATTTTTCCTCTTTCCTTCTGCTTCCTCTCTCTCTCTCTCTCTCTCATTGGCTTTTTGTCTATCCCCTTCCCCTCCATTTCTAACTGTCAGCTTAATGCCTTCATTTTAGCTGACTGCAGCTTTGCTTGTTAAATTGAATTAGACACTTTGTGGCCGGCTTTTCATTACTTTTAATTAAAGTGTGTCAGCCTTCAGCGTATCCCAACTTCAGTCATATATTAGTCTGAACTTTGCCAGCTAAAATGCATCTAAAATCCTTGTTTTTAATGACCAATTCTATTCCAGTCTGTTTATTGACCGAAACATTTTACAGTGCAAGTAAATACTACAGTACGTAAATATATCTAATTGTACTTCTGACTACAGGCTGGTGTCTCTGTCTCTGAGTGGAAGGATCTGGTGTTGGAAGCCAGTGCTGAAGTCTTAAAAATGGGCAACTCACCAGTAGCTTTGCTCTTCCAAGCCTTACTGCAGTTCTCCATAAAAATGGGCTCCAGGTAGGGCCTTACATAGAGTTTTTGTGTGGACAATAAATGTGATGTCACCCTATATTCAATCAACATGTCAGATCAGTCTGACCTGTTCTGTGCCGCACCTTTTGTATTTCATTGTTTGCCTCATCTTGGCATTGCATTGTAGTCTATTTTAATATGAAACCTATCTCCTTTATTCAGTTTAAATTGGATCAGGTTTAAATTTGATCATGGTTGGCTCTTTCGCAGGGAAACCCGTCGCCTGTTGGAGAGGATTGTTTATGGTTCAGCCTCAGGCAGCTCTGAAACTATAGCGTCGGTGGCATGTTGGTACCTCCTGCGTCACCTGCACGCCAAAGATGACCTGGAGCTGATTGATGTGAGCAGTTCCATCCACTCTCTCTACTTGAAAACAAATGAGTTACTCCGGCTGAGTCAATTGTAATCTAATCAAGCTTGTTAAATTCAGTTTTGAATATCTATTTAACCTAATGTAGTTTTTCATTATCCATTTATTCGATTATAATTTGTAATTGCTACAACGGTTATTGTAATTGGTTAAACGGTATCTTTCGGCCACCTAATGCAATTAATGAGATGAATGAAAGAGCTTTGTGTTTAAGAATGGCATTGAGTCTTCCTTTGTGTTTCGGTCTTGTAGACCCTGTTGTTGAAGGCTACTGCAGCAGGAGACAGCAGACTGGTGGATTTCCACAGACGCCTTTACCCATCCAGCTGAGACAGTAAACCATCCTCAGATTCCTCAGGAGACTAACTTCGCCATTGAACCGTCAATAGCAGGGCCAGTTTTTCTCTTTTATCTCCTACACACTCAGCAGTTTACTCACTGATCAATGCGTTTACAAATCTCGGTCTTTACATCATCAAGAACATTTTATTATTTATACATATCACTGCAATGTTAAATTGTGTGTGAATGAATCCAAAAAGACACTTCATCTAAATGAATGGCTCTTTAATTAGCTGTTTCTGGTGTAACTTAACTGCTCATTGGATCACATTCAAATGGGTGATGATGATGCTTGAAAAATGGCATTGATTCATTGTATTTTCTGTGCCTTCCTTCCAGAGCTTGACATTCTACATAATTATCATTGCTACAAGCCTCGGCTGACTAAAATATTATTCCCATTATGTAACTTAAAAGCACTTCTATCATGGTTAATCTCTGCTGGAGCATGAAAACGGCCATTGCTTATTGTAGCCACTATTAGGCACATCTGTCTACAGTTATCATTGCCCTAGAGACACTAAAAGAATGAATGGACCTCTGTTTGGACCTCTGACCCCACTGTCATTTCCATCTATGTAGAACTGACCTACAAAAAGCCATTGTGTCTCTAAAATATGAAAGCATAAACATGAAGAGGGAAATAACAAAAATGGTTAATTGTGTTGGGTATATTAATGCTTTGCAAGTATGTATTGGTGGCTTGGAAGATTTAAATGAAAACAAAGAGATCTTGTTTGTTTATTCCAGCATCCGTTACAATCAATACTGGCCTGCGGATGTGCAGACAAACGCAGAACTGGTCATCTTCCTAATCTTTTAGTATAGAGCCACATGAGTATTGAGCATTTAATCTCTGGTTTTCCATAATTGTACCTTGTTTGAATTTCATCAACCATGATTTTTCATTCAGAATCTCGATTTAAAGTCTGATCTAAAGAGATTTACTGGAAATTGCCTCATGGAGACTGGCTAAATCCTCCTTTTTTTCAATCTAGGAAACAAATGTACAGCTTATTTGATTGTATTGTCCATCTGCCCACCAACATTCATCTGAATCATACTTTGTGATCACACACCGGTTATATACTCCAGCATAAATGTAAAAAAAAATATTCAGAGCTCCTTTAGTTCCACCATGTTTCTCTGGATCTGTTTTATGTGTCTTTGCAGCTCTCCTTTGTCCAGCTTGGCTTTGGTGTCACCGATGTGTCTCAGAGATGCAATGGCATCATGAACTACCTGAAACCCTGGTAAATGAAATAGAGGAGATCACTTGTTAGAGCATTGACTCTGTGGCAGAGGTGTGTGATAGATGTGTCATCTATAATGCATCAACTGCCTCAGTCCATCATTGGAATCCCAAAGAAAATTTAAGAGCGGAAGTTATATCCTATACCTTTTAAGGCTTTTCTTTGCTGGGTTTGTTTATTGAGGGTTACTTGGGTCTTTTGTACAGAATGCCTGGAAATAGTCTACATAGTCTGTCAATCAGTAACATTTTTGAAAATGGGTAGTTGGAAGGAAATGTAGATAAACTAAATATCAAATATGCTAGGGTCAAATATACCCTGCAGGCTTAGTTTAGCAGACTGGCATGTACAAGTAATACCAAAAGACTGATTCAGTCTGAATTTGAGTCATGCTTTCTATTTTCACTTTGATTTTCTCAAGCAAATAGCCAAAGGAGAGGTAAATTGGGCCACTTGGCTGGTATTGCATGTCAGTAAAAATGCCTATATTGTAGACTGGAGTAATGATGCTGAAAATTCAGCTTTGTCATCACAGGAATAGATTATATTTTAAAATATAATAGAATAGAATACGGTTATTTTAAAATTGTAATAATAGTTCACAATAATACTGTTTTTATTAAATTATAATTGACTAAGTTTTCTATATGAATTGGCCAGTTCCAGAATATAACATATAATATTGTAATAATTAGAATCTGAAGTGTGCATCAGATTATCATTTTTTTTTTTTTTTCCCTAGCAAGAGATATGGAATTTCTAAGCAGACCAGATTTTATTTTGTCTGTTTCATGATAGACCTCTTTCAAAAACATTACTAAATCTTACTGTCTTCTGACTTTTGAACAGCATTGTAGGATACAGATTAATGTAGAAAGAGTTTATTGTGCATGTGGGTTTATTTCATCCTCTTATGTGAGCCTCACCTGACTGGTACTCACTCCTCATCTGCTCTAACTCTTCTCTAAAGCTCTTCTCCAAAGTGTTGATCATGCTGTCGAGTTTGCTCTCTGAATGCGTGGTCCTGTGAGCTGAACGCGCCTTCTTTAGTTGTACCTCCAACCTTTCCAGTTGCCCAGAAAGAAGAATCATTTTCTCCTTTAGACTGCGTTCCACTTCCAGCTAAGAGCAAATTTTGCACAGGTATCATATATACTGTGTATATATATATATATATATATATATATATATGTACATACATACACACTCACACACTCTCACATAAAAGATTATTAGGCACGCCATATTAACTGTATTAACCCTTTCGCCTTCAGAACTGCCTTAATTCTACGTGGCATTGATTCAACAAGGTGCTGAAAGCGGATCTCCCGTTCCACCACATCCCAAAGATGCTCTAGTGGGTTGAGATCTGGTGACAATGGGGGCCATTTTAGTACAGTGAACTCATTGTGATGTTCAAGAAAACAATTTGAAATAATTCAAGCTTTGTGACATGGTGCATTATCCTGCTGGAAGTAGCCATCAGAGGATGGGTACATGGTGGGCATAAAGGGATGGACATGGTCAGAAACAATGCTCAGGTAGGCCGTGGCATTTAAACGATGCCCAATTGGCACTAAGGGGCCAGACTGATCTCATGAAATGGCGTATGTATGACCCACCAATTCATATTTCCAGTTTTGGTGTGCTATAAACATGCATAATCGCTTTCCAGCGTGTTTATGAACGCCGTTGACTTAATGTTACATTACTGTATATATAAATATATGACCTACCCCAAACCCCGTCCCTTAACCTACCTGTCACTAGGGTTAATAACATTGAGTCTTCCCCTACCATCCAAGGAAAAAAAAAATATCACTCCCCAGATGTAGATCTACATTTTGCTTCGTTTCTCTCGGACATTTAACGGCATAAACATAAACGCATATAAACGGATAGCTCAAAATGCTTATAGATAACACGCCACTTGACTTGAAAGTAGCATGCATGTTTACACAAAAGTCATGATGTCATGTTGAAGGGGCCTAAAGTGTGCCAAGAAAACATTCCCCACACCATTACACCACCACCACCAGCCTGCACAGTGGTAACAAGGCATGATGGATCCATGTTTTCATCCTGTTTACGCCAAATTCTGACTCTACCATCTGAATGTCTCAACAGAAACTCATCAGACCAGGCAACATTTTTCCAGTCTTCAACTGTCCAATTTTGGTGAACTCTTGCAAATTGTAGCCTCTTTTTCCTATTTGTAGTGGAGATGAGTGGTACCCGGTGGGGTCTTCTACTGTTATAGCCCATCCGCCTCAAGGTTGTGCGTGTTGTGGCTTCACGAATGCTTTGCTGCATACCTCTGTTGTAATGAGTAGTAATTTCAGTCAATGTTGCTCTTCTATCAGCTTGAATCAGTCGGCCCATTCTCCTCTGACCTCTAGCATCAACAAGGCATTTTCGCCCACAGAACTGCCGCATACGTTTCCCTTTTCACACCATTCTTTGTAAACCCTAGAAATGGTTGTGCGTGAAAATCCCAGTAACTGAGAAGATTGTGCAGATTGTCAACCATGCCACGCTCAAAATTGCTTAAATCACCTTTCTTTCCCATTCTGACATTCAGTTTGGAGTTCAAGATATTGTCTTGACCAGGACCACACCCCTAAATGCATCGAAGCAACTTCCATGTGATTGGTTGATTAGATATTTGCATTAGTGAGAAATTGAACAGGTGTTCCTAATAATCATTTAGGCGAGTGCATATATATATATATATATATATATATATATATATATATATATAGATAGATTTTGAGTTTGAGACCCATTCACATGTTTACCACTCTGTCCTGCAGCAGTGTGTACAGCTGGCTGCTCTCTGTGTGTGATTGAACTGTGGTTTTCATCTGTTCCTCTGTCCACTTCCTCAGTCTCACTGTCTGCTCCTCCATCTCCATCAAACCTCTAGAGGTTCTGCATAAACATACAGACATACATGCTACAGTTACAATATTCTCCCATTGTAGTAAAGGTATTCTGATTATCATGTAAAAGAGGCCATATTATGTCCTTTTACAAAGTCTTGATTTTGTTTTTGGGCTCTACTAGAATAGGTTTTCATGCTTTAATGTTCAAAAAACATTATTTTTCATAGTTACAGCACCTAACACCCAGCCTATAAGTAAGATTCTGATTAGGCTATTTCCTGTCTGTGTGAAGCTCCTCGTTTTGAAAACCACAATTTGCTCTGATTGATCGGATGAATCATAGTGTTGAGATTGGTTAACCGTTTTGAACATGTTTCGGAATGTCACACCCCTTACCAAAACCACGAGTTTCCACCAGTTTCAACACAACACTACTCAGCCAGGCATTACCCCCCTCTTTTTCTTTTTTTGAGTATGCCGTGGGCAGGAATTATTTAAATGAGAAATATTGTGACGTACTGTATGTACCTGGAAGAAAACTCAAGACTTCCAACATGACATCATGACTTTTGCGTAAACATATACGCCACTTTCGAGTCAGGTGGCGTGTTATCTCCACGCATTTTGTGCTATCCGCGTCTATCCGCGTGTATGCGTATATGTCTACGCCATTAACGTCCACGTCATTCCGCGTGTCTGTACACGCCGTCAAATCTCCAGTCATAAATGCCATTAACCCCAGTGACGGTTAAGTTTAGGGACGGGGTTGAGGTAAGTCATATCTTTTTTTTACCTAGGATGGTAAGGGAACAGTCATAAATGCCATTAACCCCAGTGACGGTTAGGTTTAGGGACGGGGTTGAGGTAAGTCATATATTTATATAACGTTAAGTCAACGGCGTTCATAAACACGCTGAAAGGCGATTATTCATCTTGATAGCACGCCAAAAATGGAAATACGAATTGGCGTGTCATACACACGCTACTTCATGAGATCTGTCTGAGACTTCAATCAAGTGCTTTACCTACATTGGTGTTTGGGAAATGAATGGATGAATGATTCAGCTGCAGGTGCTATCTTCTGGCCAGACGCGGGAATTCATTCATCACTATACCTCACAGTGCATTAAGGGTATTCTCTAACACTGAATGTACATTGGAGGTGCTTCTCAATACTCAAGTTGATGCTTCCTTGTTTCCTCGTTCCTCCGTCCTCCAGCCCGTGACCAGGAAACTGACTGAATTCAGCCATCTTGAAGAACATCTCAATTCTCTTAACTGCACAACGAGGAGGCGAGGAATGAGGAGTGAGGAACCTTCCAGAGGAGCATTGAGTGAAAATGCACAGGTCTTTCTTGTTGAGAAACCTGACGCACGTATAAATTCTCCCCCTTCAAATCTGTCACAATAATTTAAATGGATGCTTTACCTTTGCAGTTTAAAGAAACCATATATGTCAACAGGGCATCTTGCTTTATTTTTTATTATTTATTAATGTCTTTATCAAACTTGAACAGCATAAGGGCAGATCCTTTGAGAGCTGCAGATGACGCTTTGAAGTGACACTCGAGTGATCAAGAATTCCAATATACAAATAAGCTTTTCATCGATTCCTCCATCCTCATCTTCTTTAATTGCAGCCTTCCCCCACATCCTGGGGACGAAGCTGAGGTGCGAGGAAAGGAAATGAGGATGCACAAATAAGAAATGGGAAGCACCCTGTTGTACACCTTTTATTATGGTGCATTGATTGAATGAGACTGAGTGCACTCCATAATGACCCTCAATTAGTGTCTAGATGGCGATTTTCAGACACAGCCCAGGCGTTTTGGAGAATTCAGAAACAGTGCAGAATAACTAATTTTGGAGTGGATTCAAGACTCAAACTTTGCATCTGTGTTTTGTATCATTGATTGCAATTAGTCTAATCCAAAACAATAGTTTGTGCACTGTAAAAAAATATTTTCATGATTTGTTATCATCAAATCTTTCGATCGTGTGACCGAAACGTTGTGTGTGAATAAACATTAATTTTAAATTGCAAGTAACGATAGTGTGCGGGAGTTTCTTATCTGCTACGACTAGCTAGTCTGGTTTTATAATCCGACGCACCTGCAGGTGTGCGATGGAGTTTGGTTACTAAGATTTGTTATCACAACATTTTTTCTTTTGTCAAATCAACTTTAATAATTTATTTAGTTCAGATAACTTATTATTTTGAGTTTCTGATGATTAAATCAATCTCCTTCATTCTATTAACTCATTTTTTCCAGTTCAATCAACTAAAAATTTTAAGGCAACCAGGTTACTTAAATTTTTTAAGTTAAACCAACAATATTTTTTTACAGTGTACTTAGCTAATGCTGGGCCTTTAAATGGCCTATACATTTGAAATAGCCTACAGATATGTTGTGGTGGATGTTTTTGTTTTTAAATAGCATGTCATATCTTCTAAAAGGTATTTGTGTCATTGTGTCTAATAGACATCACATTTGGGCTCGTGCTATAGCTCCCGTCTTTCTCATAGTGTTTATTTTTCTTTGGCCCATATGCTTCTCTTCATGAGTCACTGTAAGCTGTCTTGACTCATCACTATTACATAACAGCCCAGGCATAGGCAGCCAATTGCTTTGATTCTGTCACACCATGGGCATCATGGGCAAGGCTCCATTTCAGCTGCCATCTGTCCTCCACACTGCAGACTGGAGCAAAAAATTGTCAAAGAAATGGAGAGCATCACCTTGCACATGCCAGGATGCTCATGCGGCCGCACACAGCATTGGCACTATTTGGAGGCGTATCTGGTGAGTCACTGGGACATTACTAGTTCCCTATTTCCATCAGTCTCAATAGAACAAATCCACCTGACAGCGGATTCGATAAAGTGGGCCGGTGGTAAAGCATTGCAATAACTAATGTCAGGGCTGTCAATACCTTCATGAGTGCCCTTCACATGCAACATTTTATTAAAGGAAACAAGGGGCCTAAAATCAAATGGATTTCTGCAACAGGTCTGATTACTTGCTTCTTTAATCAATTAAATCTTTGCACTCCAGCAGCCCAAACCACACTGAAAACATTTCTGCCAAGCAAAAAACAAATAAATTAAAATTCATGCTTTAGCACATTCCAACTTGGCATACCACATTCGGGTAAGAGACATGCAAGAATCGATTTTGTTTGGCCTTATTCTCTTCTCTTTTTTATTTTTTTTATTTTATTTGATTGAATCTTTTATCACAGAATACAAAAAAGGACTAAAAATGACAAAAGGAAAAATAAATAAATAAAAGTATTAATAAATGAAGAAATATAGTGAAAATAAATACATTTTAGTAATATAAATGGCTATTTCTGTATTTTTACACGTATTTATTTATGTATTTATACATTTATGCATATATATATATATATATATATATATATATATATGAAGAGTTCAGATGCAAAAGCCTCTAAATGCCATTTGAAATTTTCTTCTAGAATGATCATTTTTATCAAGCTTGTATATTTAAGCTCAGTAATTTCACTTAAATGGCAATGATAATTACCTATTAATTGTTGTTTAAGTGAAATTACTGAACTTAAATATACAAGTTTGATAAAAATCATCATTAAAGAAGAAAATTTCAAATGGCATTTAGAGGCTTTTGCATCTGAACTCTTCATATATATTTCTACATTTATTTATTTATATATTTCCACATTTCTACTTTTATTTATTTATTTTTCCTTCATAAAAAAACATTCACATGGAAGTATATCTTTACAGTCTGTTTTGTTGTTGTTTTTAAATAACATGTCATATCTTGCCATTTAAAAAGGTATATTATTTTAGTTTGAAATAGAGTTTTCTACTTTCATCCAGACATTCCGCCAATTCAAATCGCCAAACACTGAACACACACACACACACACACACACACACACACACACACACACACACACACACACACACACAAAACAATGCTATCTTGTTTTGCTGTAAATAATTAGAATTTTGTATTATGCTGTGCATTCATTGTCAATAGAGTTTGACATTATACTGACAATGGTTGAGTGAATGATTCAATGACTCGTGTAAAGACAAAAAGCATAATTATATATATATATATATATATATATATATATATATATATATATATATATCCTTTCAATATTTTATTGTAGCTATTTAATAATTAGGCAATATTGTTATATATAGTATCATTTATATATAAATATATCATTTATATTTATTCAGGAACTCTTAAAATAAACTCAACTGAGTATTGAGAAGTGATTATAGTTGCTCTTACTTTACATCCAGTTGTTGTATCTCCTTCTGTAAATCTCCAATGGCATTTTTCTGAGAGATGAACTTCTCTGACATCGACATCTGTAGTTTTCCTACATCACGAGACAGCTAGCAAATGACAAAAACATTATAAACCGTACTTCTCATCACACTCACTTAACATAGTTGTCATTGTCCTTCTAATGGTCCAAACTAGACCACTCAAACTGAGCTGAATCAATAACATTGGGCAGATTATCCCCAAATGTAGCATTCCTAAACCAGCTATCAAAAAAAAAAATGTGTGTGTGTGTGTGTGTGTGTGTGTATGTATATATATATATATATATATATATATATTAGGGCTGTGCAAAAGTTAATTGCGATTAATCGCATCCAAAATAAAAGTCTGTGTTTACATAGTATATTTGTGTGTGCTGTATATAATTATTTTGTATATATAAATACACACACATGCATGTATATGTTTAAGAAAATATGTTATTCCTATATAAAATATTTATATTTATATAATATAGATTATGTATTTATATATATATACAGAATTTAAGCGCAAATAATTCTTAAATATATACATGCATGCATAGGTATTTATATATACAAAATAATTATATACAGCACACTCAAATATATTATGTAAAACAGACTTTTATTGTGGATGCGATTAATCGCAATTAACTTTTGCACAGCCCTAATATATATATACTTTTTTTTCAAACAAATGTAAGTTGGTTAACAAAGAATGTGTATTGGCACGTTTGACATCAGCACATATAGCAAGCTGGTGTGTATTTTTAACACAGTCTCATCCCAAAAAGTCATATAACTGACGTTTTGGGACGTATTTTGACCATACGTCAATATCAGCCTTTTTAGGGCCCCCTTAAACGTCGGTAGATGGCGATCCCGGGCCGTCATACAACTGACGCTTTACCTTTAACGTCAGTTAGGTGACGGGTTAGGTTTAGGGTTAGGTTTAGGTATGGGGTAGAGTTAGGATCCCATAACCTCATCTACCGACGTTTAAGGGGGCCCTAAAAAGGCGAATATTGACGTATGGTCAAAAGACGTCCCAAAACGTCAGTTATATGACGTCTTGGGGTGAGACCGGGTTGGTATTTTACATGGCTGTCCTCGTCCCCTTATTTTCAATTACCTTTATGGTGACCACTACCCAGAGCTAATGCACTGCAATCACTGAGATTTACGGTTATCACACAGTCACCATGCAGGCACAATTTATATGGATGACAACGCTGCATTTCCCCCAGTGTAAGAGAGGTGTGGGCCAAAGCTGAATCAATTTCACAACTAATGCACATACTGGCTTGGTCACAACATTTATTTATACCAGTTGAGGAAAACAAATGTAGACACACCAAATATAAGAACCGTCCCAGCTGACAAAAATATGTTCTAAGAATATGCTAATGTTATGCTAATGTTATTTCTGAATGTCAAAACATATTTTTTTAAAAAAATTGTTTGTTGTTGTTTTGTCAAGGTTAAGGGAACATTCCATTTTTATCAATTTGCAAAAATTATGGTTTTCTGAACATTCTGAAACTAGTAGTAAGATTAAAAAAACAACAAAAAAACATTCAAGACCAGAAAACTGAACTGAAACATTAACATTCTATTAGTTCTATTAACTTGAAGAAGTTCACAACATTGGGAGAACCTTGTTAGAAGGCTGGCCAAAGATCTGAGAATGTTTGATATGATGGTATTACCATATATTTTTTTAAAATATTTGTCATGGTGAAACAGTACTATGTAGTACCATGGTATCATTGAAGGAGAATTAAAGGGTTATTTCACCCAAAAATGAAAATTAAGTCATTATTTACTCACCCCGATGCTGTACCAACCCCGTAAGACCTTTGTTCATCTTCGGAACACAAATGAAGATAATTTTGATTAAATTTGAGAGCTGGATCACTGCTACATAGGCTGCCTAAGGGAAGCGAAACTTGACGGCCCAGAAAGTCATTGAATAAAATGTTTAAATATTCCATGTGACTACAGTGGCTCAACTATAAATTTATCAAGCAACAAGAATACTTTTTGTGTAGAAATAAAACAAAAATAACGGCTTTGTTCGACTATTCCTTTTCTTCCTTCTTGGCCTGAGACGAGAGTTCGAGAGATCTCCACGACGCATGCGCGAGAATTGCGATCTTCTTCAACTCAACTTCAGTTCAGTTCGGTGAGTAATTAATGACTTAATTTTCATTTTTGGGTGAACTACCCCTTTAAAAATGCATGTGTTTTGCACAATGTATATGTTAAAAGGAATACCTTTGAGTGAATACATTTTGGTAATTCAATCTAAGCTATCACATGCTCTCTAATGGCCTTGTCATTAAAGTCTCACCTTGAGCTCCATGTCTCTCAGCTTCAGCTCCAGCACAGAGCGTAACTCACTCACTTCCTGTTGGAGTTTCAGAATGTCCCGCCCTCCAGTCACAACATCAGATGACAGTTTAGCAATGCTAGCATCACATCTAAGGCAAAAGGAAATTCAGACAACAATAAGTTTTTCATCTGTTCCTGAGGGTTGGTTTTACTGAGACCCTCACCAGCCACTTCAATAGGTACACCTGTTATACAGGGTTGGACTTACTTTTGCCTTCAGAACTGCCTTTATTCTATATTGCTTAGATTCTACAAGGTACTGGAAACATTTGAGTAACTATTGCCTTTCTGTCAGCTTGAACCATTCTAGCTTCTGACCTCTGTCATTAACAAGGCATTTTCGCCCAAAGAACTGTCTATCCAAAATCAGTTTTATAAGGTATTTTCATGTGTAAACAAAGTCATCATCTAAAGGCGAGGCAACAAGTTTGCTAAGCAAGTCAGCTAAGCAAAGCAAATGCCACGCCTAAATTGCCATGTGATTGGCTGATTAGATATTTGCGTTAACAAGCAAATGAGCAGGCGTACCTAATAAAAAGGTTGATGAGTTATATCTGAAGAACATTGGTCAAAAGTTACAGTAAAGACATTTATAATGTTAGAAAAGATTATTTTTTAAATAAATGCTGTTCTTTTGAACTTTCTGTTCATCATAGAATTTTGGGGAAAAAATGGTACACAACTGTTTTTAACATGAAAATATTAATTTATGTTTTTTGAGCATAAAATCAGCATATTAGAATGATTTCTGAAGGATTATGTGACACTGAAAACTGATGTGTAATCAGCAACAGTAATGATGTTGAAAATTCAGCTTTCAAATTACAGTTTAAAATATATTAAAATAGAAAACAGTCATTTTAAATTGTCATAATATTTCACAATATTACTGTTTGTCATTTATTTTGCCTTGGTGAGCAGAAGAGACTTCATTTAAAAACATAAAAAATCTTACTGATCTAAAACTTTTGACCGGTAGTGTATATATTGTAGACTGAAATTTGAGGTTTTAAAACTAAGGAGACTTAATTATTAATAAGGAAATATTGAAAGTAATATACATTTTCCCATTCATTTCCATAAATACAATACAATAATGTTGCAATTATTGAACTATGCAGATTGCAGTTTTACCTTAAATAAATATCATATAAAATAAGACATAATAATTCACATTTTATCTTTTGCCTCCTAAAAGTGATGACAGCATCTGCCACTGCAACAATGACTAAGAAGCGGGCAAATGGGGAAATAATCTGATTGGCCACAAATCTTGTTTGTGCACTGCAGGCAAGAGTAATTAAGATGTCTTTCATTCCACATTGATGAACAAATGAATGCATTACTGTTAATGTGTGAAGGGTTGTATGGCTTATTGTAAGAGAGGAATCATAGGTCGTGCAGTCAGCAAACATCTCATTTCATCTCATCAAGCTCAGTCTACTGTGCCTATGCCTGTAAGGCACCACTCACCCTCTGCACTCTTTCTATTTCCACATTCATTTCATAGAAATATTAGGCTTTTTTGGAAAACACAAATGCCAAGAAAACATTTGTCTAATAAAACCATTGAGCTGGACGTTTGGAAATATGCATTTCTCTTACACAAATTAACATCTCATTTTCAACCATGTTGTTAAAAGGTCATTAGCAACACAATCACAATCAATCATGAATTGCACCAATAGTGAAATAGTCTTCAGAGAACTTAAAGGGAAAATAAAATTATGAAATTCATATTAATTTAAAAATATATCTATAAAAAATAAATGAAAACAATAAAATAAATCATTTGCACTAGTGATCTAAAAATGTTGGATCTCTCTCTATAAATATATGAATGCAAACTTGGTGTAAATTGTGACCTTGCAACTCTGCCTCTGAGATCTCCGATACCCATTCTGTTCTTGTGATCCAAGCTCTTCACTGCAAAAGTGGTCCCTGCAGCAAGGTTGTCTCTCTCAATAATCTGGGTTCCCAGCACCTGGGGGGACAGAAGATTGGTTCTATCCTTGCGGTCATACAACAGTTAGTGTGATTGCTCATTTCAGCAATCATTCACCGCGACCACAGTTTGACAGACTTCAGTCATTAGGGCCCAAGCCCTGAAAGGGCGAAGGCCCTATTGTTAGGGCCCAAGCCCTGAAAGGGCGAAGGCCCTATTGTTTTCCTTGCGATTATTTTTCTTCTCTATTATTATTATTATTATAATAATTATTATTTTACTACCTTTTGGGCACTTTTGGGGCCCTTAACGTGCTCGAAAACTCTTGAAACTTTGCACACGGGTCAGAACCCGCGGCCATCAGAGCCGGGCTGAAGATGGTACCCGGGCGTGGCAGGGCAGCTCGTCAGCGCCCCCTGGAACGGGGTCCGAACACTTGGTCCATAACTCAAACACGCTTGTATGTAATAATATGAAACTCGGTACACACGTTGATCTCATCGTTTCATCTATACCTCGCGCTCTTACTTTTTACCCCAGCCCAACAGGAATTTGGCTATTGAGGTTTGTTTGTAAAACGCTCGCAATGGAATGTCAAATACTCCTCCTAGAGCTTTGATCCACATTCGACGAAACTCGGTCAGCGTGAAGTCAAGACATTGAGGATGAAAGTTTGCGAGGGGATTTTTTATATCTCGAACGGTTTGTCCGTGGCGAGGAAACGAAATCATGGCGAGAAACGTGAAACAGGAAGTGTGTTATAACTTCAGCATACATTAACTGATCTTGATGAAACTTCAGCAGTGTGTTCGCTGTAAGAGGACGATCACATGGATGTGACTATTGTGAGTCAAAGTTATAGCGCCACCAACTGGCAGCAGGAAGTGTGTCACTTTCAAAATGCTTAGATATCACCCTTTTATTTTTACCCGATTTGCTTCAAACTTCATATGTATAATGTAAACATACGGCAGATGTAGACCTGTGAATGGATTCTTGATATCTTTGAAACTGTTGCCGTGGCGACGCATCAAACTTTACCCTTCTTTTAGGATGCTTTTAGGATGCTTTTGAGACCCTTAGCATGCTTCAAATTGCATGAAACTCGACAGATACATCACATTTATTAGCCAGTAGACATGTGCAAAGTTGCAGAAACGGGCGTGGTGAGGGCTCAGTAGCGCCACCTTTTGACAAAAGTGGGGTGGTTAGTTTTAACTAGAGTTACAAAAATTGGTATGTATATTGTACTCCTCGAGCCGGACAACTTTTTAATTGACACTTATTAGCTAGGACCCACAGAAACTCAGATATTTTTGTTTGAATATGGCCACTCTGAGCCTTTGGCTGGCTGGCTGGCTGGCTGGCTGTCTGTGTGTGTGTGTGTGTGTGCAGGGGGAGGGGGCTTAACCATTTCACTGCTGTGTGTATGACCTGCATAAAGAAAATACATTTCTCAAGCCTGGTATTTTTTAAATAAGTTTTTATTTTTATTTTTTATAAGTAAAGGCATATAACTAGTTTAATTGTAGTGAATTGACAATAGTTTTATATAATTAGTTTATTAATCAGATTAACTTGGTCAATAAACTTGGTCTGAAAATTTGGTCCATAAATTAAACACACTTGCATGTAATAATATGAAACTTGGTACACATATAGATCTCATCGTTTCATATATACTTCACACTCTTACTTTTTACCCCAGCCCAACAGGAAGTTGGCTATTTAGGGTTGTGTTTAAAACACATGCAATGTAATTTAAATTATTGCTCCTAGAGCACTGAACCAAATTCGACGAAACTCGATCAGCGTGAAGTCAAGACATTAAGGATGAAAAAGTGCCACGGGATTTTTGATATCTCGAACGGTTTGGCCGTGGCGAGGAAACGAAATTATGGCGAGAAACATGGAACAGGATGTGTGTTATAACTTCAGCATACATTAACTGATCTTGATGAAACTTCAGCAGTGTTTTCGCTGTAAGAGACCGATCACATGGATGTGACTATTGTGAGTCAAAGTTATAGCGCCACCAACTGGCAGCAGGAAGTGTGTCACTTTCAAAATGCCGTGGCAACGAAACAAACTTTAACATTATTTTTTGATGCTTTTGGGACTCTTAGCTTGCTTGAAATTGCTTGAAACTCAACAGATACATCACATTTATTAGCCAATAGACATGTGCAACTATGGCAAAAGATTAAAGTAATGTCAAAAAAGTAAACACTAAAAGCCTCATATCTTCTAAAAATGTAATTATACATCATTTGTTTCTAAATTAAATTATACAAATATTATAACTTGGTCTTGCTCAATCTGAGCCTGCTGTCTTTGCCTGTCTGTGTATGTGTGTGTGTTTGTAGGGGGAGGGGTATTAACCATTTCACTCCTGTGTGTATGGCCTGCATAAAAAATAAATGCCTTAAGCCTGGTATTTTTTTAAATAAGTTTTTTATTTTTTTATAAGTAAAGGCATATAACCAGTTTAATTGTAGTGCATTAATAGTTTTATATAATTAGTTTATTAATTAAATTAACTTGGTCCATAAACTTGATCTGAAAATTTGGTCCATAAATCAAACACACTTGCATGTAATAATATGACTTGAGTGTTAATCACATCATGTTTTCAGTTTGAATATAAAATATATAAATTATGTAAAAAAAAATAAAGTTGATCCAGCTGGAGCGCAGGCTGAGAATAGCGCTGTCATGACTGGATCAGAGATCATCAGTCATGCCTTCTCATACCTTACGCGCACACCACGCCCACTTACATCAGATCACATCAACATGTCAGCCGGAGGGATAACGAGGGTCGTCGTCGCTTTTGGATTCAAGAATTTCTTACAACAAGATGGCAAAAGAACAGCGCTTTGCAAGACATGCAACGTTAAGATCGACAGTCAGATGACAACCTCCAATTTCGTCCGTCATTTGAAGAGCCATATTCTGCCCAGTAAGTGCTTGTCAATTTGTTAATGTTATCTGGTTAGCTCGTTCGTAGTTAGCTAGCTAATGTAAGTTAAAGGAGAACTCCGGCGCAAAATTACACATTGTTACCTAGTCAACCGTTATCTGAGATTTGTTTTCATGACTGCCGAATGTAAATAGTTTTATCTATAAAAACAGTTTAGCCTATAAGTGACGTCCGACATTCTGCATATTGTGTTATTTTGTTAAGCCCCACTAAAGGCATAAAAAACTGTAAAGCACAATCAAGTTTTCACACTATATTCCAAGACTTCTAAAGTCATTCAATAGCTTAATGTGTGGTAAAATTAATATTTTAGTCTCTAAGTTAAAGTTAACGGAAAGTCATCTCGCCTCAGTCATTCTCCATGCATCAGCATTAGCGCGTCGCGTTCGGTTGCGACAGTAACACGACGACACTCTCTTCAAGATCAATGTTCCCAATATTATACTTTCTTTGTAGATAAGGCATAAAGGTCTATGATTTGCATAAAATGACTATCTTGCTGGAGTGGAGTTTATTGCCCTTTAGAATACACTAAGCATTAGTGCTGCACGATTAATTATATCGCAGTCGTAATAGCGATCTCAAACCTATGCAATTATATAACGCAAAATGCCGCGATTTTAAATGAAATAAACAAAGTAGGGCTATTAGCGCAGCATCTCTTCTTTTTTGTCATCCTTTGACTAGTGTTACAAGATCCCCCTCTTATTGGTTCAAATGCCTTTTCGCATTTTGCACGACAAGAAGTGAAAAGCTGCCTGTGAGTGCCCTAGATTAGAATAGATGAGACTCGCATAATGCGCATGCACTGACCGTGTGCCAGCCCAGAATAAACAGTTCTCTTTCGAGCTTGAACGAACAATAGCACACACAATTATGCCAAAATGTGAGAGTTGTGAGTTGTGCTATGAGGCGCGTGTGAGATCCGCGTCTCGGCAACGGGTGCTCTTAAAGGGCCAGCAGCGAATAAAGCGTTCTTTCAGTAAAGTTAAAAGAACAAAGGGAAATTAGAAAATTACTCACTGATCTTGAGTAAAGAACTTTTGTAGCTTTAATAAGGATTATTATATATATAATTTATGATTCAGGCAGCGCAGACTGTTTGATAACTTTATTCAATTTCTGTACCTGTTAAGACAGGAAGGGCACAGGTAAATATGTTTTTTATTATGGGTTTATGTGGGGATTGTTTGAAGTTCACTTAATTTAAAAGCTGTTATATATTTTTTTTAAGCCTAATAATTTTTTAAAAAGTTGATGGCTTTCAATTGATGGAATCACTGTAATGTTGGTTTGGTTGATGGTTTATTGATCATTATAGGTGTTATCAATCATTTATTGTTGTTGTTGTTTTTAGTTTGAGTTGAGAAATAAACATTAATCTGTGTGTGCATTTTACTTTAGAACCAAGCAAGTTGGACTCATGAAACCATTTTATTATATCGGAGTCGCAAATCGCAATTGCAATATTGGCTCAATAATGGCAATATGACATTTTCCCAAATCGTGCAGCCCTACTAAGCATAGATTATAGATACCATCCCTTCGCTATGTTCTTTTCAATGTGAAGCGTTGCGTGCTGTGACTTGGTGTTGCTTCAAGTGCATCGTTCTGCACACGGGATGCGCATGATTGCTTATAATACTTTGGGGAGACAAGGGGGCGTGGCCTAAGGGAATATCACTCGTGATGTTAAGTGATGTTACCCCGCCATCGCTGATACAACCTTTAGCAGTCATGTTTTTGCTTCTTGAGAGAGAGAGAAAGTGTGTGTGTGTGAGCAGTGGCGGTTCTAGGCGGGGGCCTGGGGGGGCCAGTGCCCCTGCGACAACAAGCTTGGACCCCCTTGTGGCCCCCCTAAATGTGGAGTCAGTGTGAAATATTTTTTTTATAGTGTGTCACGCATTGAGCATGACAGTCACTCGTTTCAGTCTTTTGTCTCACACTCCCGTCACACATTGTATTTCTCATGCGGAAAAACTTAATAATATATTTAATATACGCAATTTCTCTGGCCGCGCCGCTCTCACGTGAGAATCAAGCGCGTCTCGCCTGGAGTTCAGCAGTCGACCCTGCTACGCATCAGCCAATCAAAAAAAGAGAAGTGCTACTTAATAGCCAATCAGAAAAGGGCACTATTGTATCTGGGTAAAATTTAACGCAACAACCAATGAAAAAAAGCATATCCTGGAATTGTTCATATGATTCTGTTACAACATCTTCCGAAAGTTTCTTCACCCGTCCCACAGATGAAACTAATCACTGGAGCTCCGAACATCACTTGGAGCACGGAGTAAGTCATGATCTCCTGTTTTAATGTTACAACAAATTCACAACTTGTTTGACAAAAACTATGACAACTTGACTGATGTAAGATGAATCTTTCCCGTAGCGTAAGCTAGCTTACGCAATGCTCGTTCCCTCATCTAGAGAGAACCGAGGTTACGTTAGGTAATCGATTCGTTTCCCATTTAATTAGTATCAGTCTTTAACTTAGACAACAGTTTTACAGCCTGTTCACTGACAACACCTGCTCAGAACAAGTAGTCTAGGCCTAGTCATCTTATTACACGAATCACGATGACTGACATATTGTCACATTATAAACATCTCTCTCTCCAAATAGGCTTAATAATTTTATTAGCACTAGATAAATTAAAGTGTATTGCATAGTCGATATTATAGGTCACTTTTAAAATCATGTCATATTTTATAATTATATCCTGGCCAAGGATGCATTAATTATTGCTTCTGTCTTTCAAAGATGTCAGGAAAAAAACAATTATAAAAAAGCTCATTCACCCTGAGAGGAAAGCCCCCTAAAAAGGCCAGTTTAGAGGATAATTTGCTGATCTTTTTGCAAAAAAAAAAAAAAAAAACCCACAAAAATCGTAGATTAATTTGTAAAAATTATATATATATATATATATATATATATATATACATACTGTATATTCAATGTAAAAAAATAAAATGGAAATTCAAATACAGACTGATATATGTAATGCAAATGTAAAAATATAATGCAAATGCAAATTGTTGGATAATTATAAACATGGTATTTTGCTTATTTATGCATTCAGTGCAGTGCAGAAAATGATAAGGTCTAAATGTAACTGGCCCCTCTAACAGTACAACTGGCCCCAGCTTGGCCCCCCCAGTTGAAATGGTCTAGAACCGCCACTGTGTGTGTGTGTGAGAGAGAGAGAGAGAGAGAGAGAGAGAGAGAGAGAGAGAGAGAGGAGAAATGTAACAAAGTTTAATATTGTTTGTAAACTGTGTTTGAGAGAGAGGAAGGTGTTCAGAGAGTCTGTAGGATGTTAAGCTGTTATTTGTTTTATGGACTCAATGTTGAAAATTTAAAACATTTCAAACACACTGTTGGCAGAAGTGAAAAATAAATAATTTTATGAAGTTACAATTTAGTTTGATTCCATGGTGTATTTTACTGAACATGAGTATTTACAATGCAAATTATTGTAATTTACTGGCAAATACTTATCTTGTCTTTTCATTTTATTAAGATCAGATTCTGCATGTAAAATTAAAATAATAAGGTGACTTGACTTGCACTTGACTTAACCTACTACAAGACTTGACTTGACTTGACATAGCCTGTGACTTGACTTGACTTGCCCCCCCCAAAAAAAATACTTGGGACTTACTTGAGACTTGACGGTTAAGACTTGAGACTTACTTGAGACTTGCGTGACCTGCGCCCATCTCTGCTCTAAGTTTTAAGACAGTTCAAATGGAAGTTGGGAATTATGTGTTGTTTGAATAAATCTCCTAGGAGAAATACATCAAATTACAACGCATGTGTTTACCAATCACCACCATACTCGGTGTGCATGAAGTCAAGACATTGAGGATGCTCAATTCCGGATGGATTTTTGATATCTCGAACGGTTTGGCCGTGGCGAGGAAAATAATTTTATGACTAAAAAAGGACACATAAAATGTGTTAACTTTGCTCGTTTTACCTACAGTTACAAAACATGCCACGTATATTGTTCTTGTCAAGCCGATCAACTAGGGGTGTGCGATATGACGATTTTTAATCGTGGACGATTAAAATGTCTCCACGATCTGCTTTTGAAGAAATATCGTAGTAGGTCCTATCGTGTTACAGTGCATTCTATCAGTTCAGTTCTGGCGCCTCCGTCTCTCAACTGTACAACGCGACATAGCCTACACATGATCACACGTTAAGGAATAGGTACGGGACACTGCAATTCACAAAAGTTCATTATTTGCATAAGCCTTGCCGGTTAAACATTTAATTCACGCGCTGATGCGCTGTTCTAACGTGCGCTTTCCTGACCGCATAACCCCCGACGCTCACATGCACTAGAAGCCTGTCAAACAGCGCCTGAATACTGGACTAAGTTATCTCTCGAGTCTTATTAAGCTAATACTGTTAAATACACACAATGTTTACATAAACAGGCTATGTCTAAAGTGAAAGCAAACATTTGAGAGAATATCTGGTGTAATATGCGTCTATATTAAACGCGTCGCGTGCTGGTCTAAAAGCAACAGGAATAAATAGTAGCCTACTGCCGCTTGTCCTTAAAGGGATAGTTCACAAAAAAAAAAAAAAAAAAAAAAAAAAAAAAATCCGTCCTTATTTACTCACTCTAATGTTGTTCCAAACCTGTATTAATTTCTTTCTTGTGCTGAACACAAAAGACAATTTTTTTTTAATGTGGGTAACCAAACAGTTGCTGGTCCCCATTAACTTCCAGGAGAGAACCTATAAAAAAAACTATAAGGAGACCAGCAACTGTTCGGTTGCCCACATTATTCAAAATAACTTTTATTTTCAACAGAAGAAAGAAACTTATTCGGGTTTAAAACATCTTGAGAGAGTAAATTAAGACAATTTTCATTTTTGAGGGAACTATCCCTTTAGTGTTAATAAAACAAAACAAAACAAAAAAAACAAGGAGAAAATCACTCACTGACTGAGAACTTTAATATATCTTTAATAAGAATCAATATATTCAGTGAAGTCTATGTAGTGTTTTAATTTCATATTTGTTCATTTAATTACTTCAATGCTACTGCTAAATACACCTACTGCATCTGAAAAAATAAAGCACTATTTATTTAATATGAATATTAATTTGTGTAATGGTTATCTTGTCTTATTTTTTTAATAACAAAGAAAAAAATGACAAAGATTTTTATCTTCACCACTGGCCTAAATGTGTGGCTTTCTTTTTTCTTTTGTTACCTAAGGCTTTGTTTTTAACATAGGGACATTAGTTTGGCTGTAATGAACAGCCACTTGCAAAATATATTAAAACCAACTTGAAAAAGAATCGTGATAAAAAATCGTGATCGTGATTTTCCTAAAAAAATCGTGATATGATATTTTTTCCATATCGCCCACCCCTACGATCAACTTTCTAATTAACAGTAAGAAGCTCAGACCAAAAGAAAGTCAGATATTGCAGTTTGGATGTGTATCTTGTCTCTATCAGTGTCTGTATGGGGAAGAGGGAGGGGGGGGGGGGGGGGGGGGTTGCTGGTGTCTGCGTTTATGTGTGTGTGTGTGTGGCTGACTGTAGATTTTTTCTGCAAGTCCTTATCTTTTTGCATAACAATTTTGTATTTTTTTAAATGACAAAATATGCATATAACCCTAATCTTTTAAATGTATAGTTTGCTTTAAATAAAAGTAAGATAAATTGGTAAACTACAAATTGGTAATTGAAGCTGAATGAATTTAAAATTAATGTGCTATATTTCAATACATTTGCTTTCCTTAATATTGTAAAACACTAACCTCATTTATATGTGTGTGTGTGTGTGTGTTTGTATGTATATATATTTTGCAAAGCCCTCACTGATGCAAGCTCTTCTGCACACTTCTCTTCGACAGTCAATGCGGAGGTTAAGTTTTTGCACGTCGTGCAGAATAACCCTCTTTATATATATATATATATATATATATATATATATATATATATATACTTAAAAAAGCGGGGGTTAAGTTTTTGCACGTCGTGCAGAATAACACTAAAGGCACCATATATATACTTAAAAGTGGGGTTGTTAGTTTTATCTACAGTTACAAAAATCGGTATATACATTGTACTCCTCAAGCCGTACAACTTTCTAATACATAGTCATTAGCTCAGACCAAGAGGAAGTCAGATATTTTGGTCTGAATATGGTGAGCCTCTCTCTGAGCCTACGTCCCTGTATGGCAAGCCCTTTTAACATTTAAAAGCTAAGTTTGCCTGTCCGGAATTAACATTGTAGATATCAACAAAGTCTTTCTGTCTAGTCGTTACACTTTGGATAGTTTGTATTATCATTTAAGATATCTGTAACATAATTGTGACTAGTCGAAATGACAGAGTATGGCAAGCCGTTTTAACATTTAATCATGAAAGGGCCAAAGCCTTCGGCACCGCCACCCGGGTGCCTTTAGGTAACTAAAGGAACCGGGGTTGCGGTGCCTCCGGCTTGGGCCCGCCATCGCTGCTCGCAGCTATATTTTTCCTTGGGATTATTATTCTTTAGTATTATTATTATTTTGCTACCTTTTGGGCACTTTTGGGGCCCTTAACGTGCTCGAAAACTCTTGAAACTTTGCACACGGGTCAGAACCCGCGGCCATCAGAGCCGGGCTGAAGATGGTACCCGGGCGTGGCAGGGCAGCTCGTCAGCGCCCCCTGGAACGGGGTCCGAACACTTGGTCCATAACTCAAACACGCTTGTATGTAATAATATGAAACTCGGTACACATGTTGATCTCATCGTTTCATCTATACCTCGCGCTCTTACTTTTTACCCCAGCCCAACAGGAATTTGGCTATTGAGGTTTGTTTGTAAAACGCTCGCAATGGAATGTCAAATACTCCTCCTAGAGCTTTGATCCACATTCGACGAAACTCGGTCAGCGTGAAGTCAAGACATTGAGGATGAAAGTTTGCGAGGGGATTTTTTATATCTCGAACGGTTTGTCCGTGGCGAGGAAACGAAATCATGGCGAGAAACGTGAAACAGGAAGTGTGTTATAACTTCAGCATACATTAACTGATCTTGATGAAACTTCAGCAGTGTGTTCGCTGTAAGAGGACGATCACATGGATGTGACTATTGTGAGTCAAAGTTATAGCGCCACCAACTGGCAGCAGGAAGTGTGTCACTTTCAAAATGCTTAGATATCACCCTTTTATTTTTACCCGATTTGCTTCAAACTTCATATGTATAATGTAAACATACGGCAGATGTAGACCTGTGAATGGATTCTTGATATCTTTGAAACTGTTGCCGTGGCGACGCATCAAACTTTACCCTTCTTTTAGGATGCTTTTAGGATGCTTTTGAGACCCTTAGCATGCTTCAAATTGCATGAAACTCGACAGACACATCACATTTATTAGCCAGTAGACATGTGCAAAGTTGCAGAAACGGGCGTGGTGAGGGCTCAGTAGCGCCACCTTTTGACAAAAGTGGGGTGGTTAGTTTTAACTAGAGTTACAAAAATTGGTATGTATATTGTACTCCTCGAGCCGGACAACTTTCTAATTGACACTTATTAGCTAGGACCCACAGAAAGTCAGATATTTTTGTTTGAATATGGCCACTCTGAGCCTTTGGCTGGCTGGCTGGCTGGCTGGCTGGCTGTCTGTGTGTGTGTGTGTGTGTGTGTGTGTGCAGGGGGAGGGGGCTTAACCATTTCACTGCTGTGTGTATGACCTGCATAAAGAAAATACATTTCTCAAGCCTGGTATTTTTTAAATAAGTTTTTATTTTTATTTTTTATAAGTAAAGGCATATAACTAGTTTAATTGTAGTGAATTGACAATAGTTTTATATAATTAGTTTATTAATCAGATTAACTTGGTCAATAAACTTGGTCTGAAAATTTGGTCCATAAATCAAACACACTTGCATGTAATAATATGAAACTTGGTACACATATAGATCTCATCGTTTCATATATACTTCACACTCTTACTTTTTACCCCAGCCCAACAGGAAGTTGGCTATTTAGGGTTGTGTTTAAAACACATGCAATGTAATTTAAATTATTGCTCCTAGAGCACTGAACCAAATTCGACGAAACTCGATCAGCGTGAAGTCAAGACATTAAGGATGAAAAAGTGCCACGGGATTTTTGATATCTCGAACGGTTTGGCCGTGGCGAGGAAACGAAATTATGGCGAGAAACATGGAACAGGATGTGTGTTATAACTTCAGCATACATTAACTGATCTTGATGAAACTTCAGCAGTGTTTTCGCTGTAAGAGACCGATCACATGGATGTGACTATTGTGAGTCAAAGTTATAGCGCCACCAACTGGCAGCAGGAAGTGTGTCACTTTCAAAATGCCGTGGCAACGAAACAAACTTTAACATTATTTTTTGATGCTTTTGGGACTCTTAGCTTGCTTGAAATTGCTTGAAACTCAACAGATACATCACATTTATTAGCCAATAGACATGTGCAACTATGGCAAAAGATTAAAGTAATGTCAAAAAAGTAAACACTAAAAGCCTCATATCTTCTAAAAATGTAATTATACATCATTTGTTTCTAAATTAAATTATACAAATATTATAACTTCCCCAATTTTTCCTTTTTTTTCATTTAAGAATTTTGTTTACGTTCAAAAACAGCCAGAATTGTTGTAAAATTCATAAAAAAATAATAATCTGAGTCATACGTAGTGCTATACTGCCCTCTTGTGTTCAATATCAGGTAGGCCTATTGTGTATATTCCCACCGGTTAATCAACGTGTGACTCCGCTGGGACTTGGGAGCTTTTAAATCGCTTACTTAAAACCGAAAGTCAAAATACGGATGTCCGCACAAGACATTAATGGTGTGGAGTAGAGCGAGCATTTTAAATAAATTCCTATTAAGTAGGATTGAACTAAACAGAAAGAATGTTCACTCTGTTCTGCTGGTTCCTCGCTGGTGGATCATATGATTACTTTGTCATAATCTATGACAAAAATGCTATTATAAACCATATTAATAATAGATAATACACATTGCTCTTATTTTTGAAAAATACATTCATGAAAAACAAGATAACAAAAATCATTAAAAAAAATATAGCCATGGCTGCTATAAAGCAACATATAATTGAAAGGCAATTAATAATCTGTCATTACGTCACTGCATTATGATATTACGGCTCCAATACGGTGCAGCACAAAGCACTTATGTGCATCCCGAGCGGAGAATGATGTGCTTGAAGCCACATGAAGTTACAGCGCATTGAGTCCGTATTGAAAAGTTCAAAGCACAAAGGAAATACATATTTATGAACAGTGTATTATACATTATCTATCTATGCAATAGTTTATTGAGCCTTTTCTTTTAAAGGTTTTAAATTTCAGTTACTGTGTGCGTGAAGAACAATTATAGTGCTCTGACTCTAGTGTTGTGATCTAACCGACAGCGTCCGACACCCGGTAGAAAGTAACACGATTAAGTTACAGCAATAAAGTCCAGCAAGAAAAAGTTTCTTCATTCGAAAATATAGACCTTTAGACCTTTATCTTAAAGATCCAGTATAATAGGATTAACATTGAATCATTGAAGATCGTTTCATCATTGACTGTAACCGAATGTGACGTGCTGTTTGAATGCTGAATGGAGAATGACTGACAGGCGCAGAGAGGGAAAAGTTTGTGTTCTTGAATTTAATGACTTAAATATTAATTTCTATATCACATAATAGCTTCAGAACACTAATAATACAGTACACAAAAACTTTATGGTACTTTAGAAAGTTTTTGTGCCTTTGTGCCTAACAGAATAGTATATGCACAATATAGAATTTGAATCAGCCTCGTCAAAGATGGCAGTGTCAGAGCCGATACCGATCCTGAGTATCTAATCGGCGCACTTCTTTTCAACAGTCAAATTGAAATTGAAATTGCTTGAAACTCAACAGATACATCACATTTATTAGCCAGTAGACGTGCAAAGTTTCAGAAACGGGCAATGTGCAAGGACTAAATAGCGCCACCTTTTGACAAAAGTGGGGTTGTTAGTTTTATCTACAGTTACAAAAATCGGTATATACATTGTACTCCTCAAGCCGGACAACTTTCTAATACATAGTCATTAGCTCGGACCAAGAGGAAGTCAGATATTTTGGTTTGAATATGGTGAGCCTCTCTCTGAGCCTACGTCCCTGTATGGCAAGCCCTTTTAACATTTAAAAGCTAAGTTTGCCTGTCCGGAATTAACATTGTAGATATCAACAACGTCTTTCTGTCTATTCGTAATTACATTTTGGATAGTTTGTATTATCATTTAAGACATCTGTAACATAATTGTGACTAGTCGAAATGACAGAGTATGGCATGCCGTTTTAACATTTAATCATAAAAGGGCCAAAGCCTTCGGCACCGCTACCCGGGTGCCTTTAGGTAACTAAAGGAACCGGGGTTGCGGTGCCACCGGCTTGGGCCCGCCATCGCTGCTCGCAGCTATATTTTTCCATTATAACTGTAACGGTCAACCAGCTGATGTGCCCTTGAGAACCACCAGAGGGCACTCCACATCAGACTATTATCATCCCCTCACAAACTACATCTCCCATAACTCACTACCCAGACATTTCATCCATTATCATTCACATTCACATGTCTCTCATTAGAGATACAATGTGCAAGATTTTTTCCCCACCAGGGGTCACTATCCCCTTACAATAACGAAGGCGTATATTGATGACGTATATTCTGCATTAAGCGGAATTATGGATCTTAACGTCAAGCTGATGGATCTTTCATGGATGAGTGAACACATTGATGTTTTTAAACTTGACTGTAGTAGTAGAAAGCAATGCGCCATTGCTAGACGTATACCAGCACCCAGTGTTGTAGTACTCGAGACTCGGACTCGTCTCGGACTCGGTCTCGAGACCATATTTTAATGGTCTTGGTCTTATCATGGACTCGTGTCCATTTGGACTCGGAATTGACTCGTACTCGAACATTTTTTTTTTTTAGGACTCGGAATTATTCCCGAGTCCACTCCAGTTCAATTAAAAATATTTTTCATGATTATTAATGTATGTTAATAAAATATTTCTTCAAATTGATTGACACGCCCAGTGATTGGTGATTTTCTAGTGCGCAACTGCGCATGACAAATTGTAATAAAATTACTTTTAACACCACCTACTATGTGGCCTTTTTACCCTAAACTGATCATATTTTTTAAACTCTAAGTAAATTCAGTAAAAAATAAAAGCATTTCTCTAAGTAAATAAAAGTAAATTAGGTAATCAACCCTCACTGGTCTCGGTCTCGACTTGGACTCGACCGTCTCTGGTCTCGGACTCGACTCGGACTCGACTCTCTCTGGTCTCGGTGTCGACTCGGACTCGAGTGAGGTGGTCTCGACTACAACTGCCAGCACCACACGCAACGCGAGTCCCGCGGAAATAAAGGAATAAGGACATTTCATTTTACCGAACTATACGCAAATGCTAAATTACTCACACAGGTCAGTTTATTAGACAAATTAAACTTGAGGTATCGCAGCGCTGCTTCACTTGCTCTAACAGTTACACTAACACATTTAAAATCCCTGTAAAGTCAAAATTAAGTATGTGTTCTGAGTTTGTCACACCACAGAAAAATGTGTTTTTAGCCACCCAGCCAAATTTGAATGATAAAAAAGCCGGCAAGTACATAAAATACAGTAAACTATCAAAATCTTAAAAAAAATGAGCAGTTATCTCTGTTCTCAAATGCTGGGGGCGTGTCCGCTGGCTGCATGGAAACCACGCCCACTCGCAGGAAAGCTAGTGTCGACGGTGATATTAGCAGATACTGCTTTCGGGACGGGAGAATTAACGCTGAGGCGGTAGATAGTCGTTTCGGCCCCGTTCACCAATAACAGCGGATTATCAGTGAATCCCAGTTGTCTCTGAGGAAAGTTTATAAAATGATCCCATGTAAAATGATCACTACAGAGGCGGGTGTTGGCGGTGATCCTCAGCTCTTCATCAAGGTTGGCTCTCTAAAAACCTCATTCGCATTCGATTGAGCGGTGAATGCGAATGTGCTCGGGGAGTGTTATTGTGTGTTAGGGGAGAGATCAGACTCTGTGCGTCATCAAATAGGGGTGTGTCCAGGAGCTCTTGGGCTCCAGTGCGTCATCGAGCCCTGTTTTAGCCCCGCCCAAACAATCCGTAAAATTGCAATGGTGAAAAACTGTTCAACGGTCTAACTCCACATTTCAGTACTTCACAGTTCACAGTCTTTGTAATATGTTTTAGCAATACATATGTAACATATGAAACCGGGGGTAACGCGGATATGACGCCATTGACTGGCGACTCCTCACCCCTGCTCGCACGCCCCATTTCCTTGGTTAAAATCGCATTTTTCTCACGATTTACAAATAGTTGAAAACATTTGGGATATTGTAAGTAATTAACTAAACAAAATATATAACATTGTCCTAGTGATTTTGGGATATTTTACTGCAAAAATCCTGCATAGTGTACCTTTAACTTAGCCCCCCATATAACGAGCCTGGTTTTCTCATTCATTATTGCAAAGTCTTGTTTGGTGTTACACTGCAATTCTGAGCATTCCCTCTGGTTTCATGTCTCTTGGTTTTTGGATGTCTTGCCTGTTACGTGGATTACTCTTTTTTTCCGGTGTTCCCTGCCTTGTTGTGTTTGTTTGTTGGTGTTTATGACCTTTGCCTGTTTTCAACCACGATTGTGGATTACCCTTTCAATAAAACTGCATTTGGATTCTCAATCTCAACCTTCATGTCTCAGAGCATTTCGTGATAATAAAGCTGGAGTAATTATGATGGATGTTTTTTCCCCACCCGTAGTTTCTGAATTGAAAAATATACCATGAGTATATTCACTTTTTGTAATATTAGAGGGATAAGTGGTTTAGCATACAACATTAGACCTATCAGAGATTCCTAATGTCTTTCTATAGCTAATTAAGCCTGGTTACATCATCACTCTTCAGGGACAAAAAATAAAATTAAAAAAATCCTCATTCTGGCTGTAGTGACTGATGGGCTTTGATTTATTTGATTCATTCATTTTTTATGCACATATTCTGCATAATACATCTCATTAGGTAATGGCTCTGCTGGCATGTTCTCTGAAACTGTACCTCGCTCATCAAGTACTGTTAAATTTTTGCTTTCACATTAAAAATAAATGTAATACTTTGAGATGCATTGATTAGATCTAACAATCCATCAGTGTGATTATCCTGGACCTTTCTGAGATGGATAGAAGAAAACATCAGGGGACTTAAAATAGACTGATAGACATTTATTCACGCATACACAAGATTAATTTCAATATAATTCCCATTATAATATAATATAATATAATATAATATAATATAATATAATATAATATATGTCACTGTAAAACTTATTTTCGTACCTGGATGTCTGTGCTGAGCTGTTTGACAATATGAGTTATGTTCTGAATATGGTTCTCCAGTAGTTTTCTAGCAGTCGACTCCATCAGGACTGAACCCTGCGATGCACGTATACCAGTCACCACATCGTCCCTGATCTTCACGGCTTCTTCTAGTAGAGTTCTTAAAGTGCGTTCCTGATCGGTCATGCGGCTCTCCATATGTCTGGCTCAAAACACAATTAAATAACTAAAACTCTTTTGTAAGAGCCTCATCTTTTTTTTTTAATTGCCTTTGATCATTAACAGCCAAACCCACCGATTTGTAAAGTAAAGTAATCTGGCAAAAGGCACAATTTGTCTATAACTTATTTTTGTTATCCTCTGCTGGGGATACAGCGTCTCGGGACACCCTGTACAGACGGCCAGTCCATCACAGGTAATTAGTAAATAGATTCTGAGAATGTAAAAGAAACGACAGGACAGAGCCATATTGTCAAAATGAAGCTGAATCAAATGCCTTTGAAGCAATATGAGAGGTGTTCTCCTTGTGGTTTTCTCCTACATTGCATTATAGTGAGAATAACTCAAGGGCTCCAGGAAACTACATCACCTATTGATTATCTGATTCACCTTGATAAATGAATGATGAATACCTTACCTTCATTCATTCTTAACAGAGATGAATCCCTTTGATTGAGCACTTACAGTTTTAATAGGCATTCATCATAGCCACAATGACCACATGAAGAAAGACGTGATACTTTTAAAATTTGGGTCCAGTTAACATATGTATGTATGTGGGTGTGAGTTACACATATAAACTATAAATATTGCAAAGTAAAGTTGAGATCTTAACTTACCCTGTTTCCCTGTAGTCTGGGTATGTTTGTTGGTTTGTTTAGTCTGATCTCTTAGCTACCAAATGGCGTGTTCTGACAGGGGTGTATCATTTGGCAAGATAATGCAGACAATTTGTGAATACAGTATTTTATTAACTTGTCTAAATATTGTATACTGCGAAGAATAACAGCTTTAGGATGATGGGCTTGAAACGGTTTATCACATATATTTGACAAGAAGCATAATTAATTATTGAGATATTGGCCAGACCCAGACATCTCAGTGTAGCCTACTCATTAACACTCACGAGCTTTTCTGACCAGTAATGATTTCACTTCTGTGATTTGAAACACATCTATTATAGAATAATAAATGTACTCAGCACCCTTCAAAGCTGAGTGGAGATGGTTTCATTAGGGGATTTTTATCTTAATGAATAGTTTTAGCTGTGTGTAAAATAATAATAATAACACACACACACACACACACACACACACACACACACACACACACACACACACACACACACACACACACACACACACACACACACACACACACACACACACACACACACACACACACACACACACACACACACACACACACACACAATATCCTTTAGTTTACAGCAACTACAAACTAATTAAATATTCATCAAAATCTACAATCTTTAAAATGACACATGAGTGGGTTTTATTGTGGGTGGTATTATCTTGGCTTTGCCTTCACTTTTAAATCAGTAGCATAGATGTTTACACTGCATGGCTATGTTAGTATCCTACTTTTACAGTAACAATTATCTAAAAATAGGCCTACCACAAAACCTGAACCTGTTAACTGATTAACTCTGCCCAAAAGTCATCATGCTTTCTTCTTTCTAGTGTGCACCTGTATTATTATCAGCACGTTTCACAGTAACAAACACAATTTAAATAGCTCAAATAGCTTGTAAACATCATGTAGTATAATGACATGATGTGCAGTATAATAAGCACTCACCAAATCCTTATAATTACGGACATTCACCAGAGGGAGGCGTATCTTTCTATTCTGCAATTATGTAGCTATTCGTGTATGGCTTTTTCACAAGTTACTGTCAAATCATTAAGTCATTAAAGAGTGAATCAGACGCATTCCACACTCACGTTTATTTCACAGGTAACCCTTTTAGGGCAACCATACCTTGTTCAAATTTGAACGTGTTTTCTCCTATTGGGCTTTTTTAATTAATTTATTTTTAGTTTAGACTCCAATGTTAAGGTGCTGTAAAAGACCCCCTGAATAATGTTAGGCCCTACTAGTAGCATATTGACCAAAATAAAGTGAATGTGTTGTAAGTGCCTGAGTGTCATTTACGATCAAGAGCACGCGCTGCTGCGCCCTCGCCCGCGCGCTTCAGTGTCACTGGCGCTCCGCGCGCTGAAAGCCTGCTGCTGCTGCTGCTGCTGGACGGGGACTATGGAGGAGAAACACACGGATGAGAGCGACAAGGACCCGCAATCAGCGTCCTACCAGAGAAGGATGTGGAGGAATTTCCAAGAGAAGACCAAACCGTTTTTGAGCCCCAAACTGGGGTCCGAACGACGACGCAGCGGGGATAGTAAAAAAGAAAGCGGGTTATGGATGTTTAAAAGAAAGAAAAAACAGGTCCTGGACCGGGTCTTCTCGTCCTCGCAGCCCAATTTGTCCTCAACTCCGCCGTCTTTAGTATGCGACAGTACCCTGTGCGAGGAGCCGGACTCCAGCGCCAGTAAAGGGCTCGGGATCTCACCGCTGGCCGTAACTGATGGAGCATCAATCAGTAAACCGGAGATTTCCGTATCCGCGCACGGGAGTCCGAAGCTGCTGGTGGCTCAGCTGGCGATGTCCCAGCAGAAGAGCTCGTCCTTGGGCTCGACGTGCTTCGAGAAGCTGGTGGTGGAATCGGCAGCATCCAGTGAGGATGAGCTTGCTAAAAACGCTAGTGACCTGGTAAGACTCAAAGTAAGAGTGTTTTTTAAAATACTGACCAGAAAGTGATCTGAGTATGGTTTGTGCATCGTAGTAAATTATTTTATATTTACATTTCTTCATATTATTCCACTTTTATCACACATTTATCCGGACTGTCTCATCATTAGGCTAACTGACCCGATAATTGAATTGCTATGTTGTTCTTTTCCCATGTGGGATATTAGACAACAAAAAACATTTGACAGATCTGCCATTGTGTGGTGTTGCTGATTCCCCTCTTGTTTACTATATGTTTGCACTAATTGTATTCAAAATAACAAAATGTTTCACATTACTTAAGACACAGATGTCTTAGATAACATAACAAACCACTGGCATCTGCAAACAAACAATGCTAGAGTTTTAATCAAAACTATCTTCACTTTTCTCAGCCATTTTATGCAATTACATTTTAACTGTTGTCAATGTGATCTGTGGTGAGGCTGCATGGAGTCATTTCCTCAGTTCACTCATGTGAACTTTAGTGACCACAGGTGGAGTTCATCATGTTAGGATTCCCACAATACGTTTCCATGACTTTTCCATGATTTTGCCAGTTGTTCCTTTTAAATATCGGATAAGGGTTTTTTTTAAGGTTGTTTGATAAAGATTTTGCTGCCTTAAAATGTTAAATCAACCTGGATGTTTAAGTAACTTTCAAATTAATTTGCATTCCATTGACTTAAAAAAATTGTTAAATCTTGTATAAGTTATAAAAAAGTTTACATTTCCTAAAAACTTATAAAAAACTTTCCTTAACTTATTTTGATGAGTTAAAGCAATGTAAAAACATTGTTCTAACTTATTAATCATATATTTTTTTACATTGCACAATCACAATTTCTAGCTAAATAAATTTAGAGCTGAGCATGATGTAGGCTACATGACAGGAATTTTGTAATCTTAATTTTAACAGCATGTCTGTTAACACTTTTTTTTTTGTCAATTGCTTTATTTTAAATGTCTGTTTGCGCATCTTTCTTTAAAATAAATGTCACTTGGTTGACTAATGCGATGCCATTCACACATTTTTAGGTGTGACTTGGTGTCCCAGACGTTACTATGGGGGCCCTGTATTTGTATCATACATGCTTAACAGAAAGTATTTAACATAATGCATTCTCACTGTAACATATTATTGCACTATGCAACCGTATTTTCATACAATGCAGTTATGACATCTTATGATATCTGTCCCTCAAGAAGGTTTTTTATAGTCACAAAGTTTTTCATTGTCTTGACATGAAGCAGCTCTTGCGGTTATCACACTTAAATGTCCCAGATGTCTGAAATGACACATAGCCTATGCCTTAATGACGTTAAATGCAACAAAAAGCAAACTTATCTGCTAACTCAGGTGCAACTAGTGACAACAAGCTAAAACTGTAAGATTTTGAGTAAAAACCCTTATTTTTTATTTTTTACATCAAGACACACTGAATATTTTAATCACGGGGTATAAGCTCAATGGCCTAAATTGACTTTATAAAGATAATTGTATTCAGGTTTACTTTATTTTCCCCCAACGCCTTATAATTTAGTTTAATTCATCTATCAGACAATAAAAATGCAAGAGAAAGCAATACTCCATTTCATCAACCAATCTCCTTATCAAGAGTTTTCACTTTCAAATGGTCCTTGTTGCAAATATCCTGTTTTTTAGGCTATATCAGTTCATTATTTTATGAACATGCTGACAACATTATTCCCTTCATTTCATTTTATGAATGCCCATTGGTCATGTTGAAAATTAACAGACAGCAAGATCAGTTGTTGATTGAATATTTAAAAGCTTAGATTTTTGTTGAGAATATCTCATGCAATGTTGCAGAAAGACTAACTTTACTATTCAGTTGTAATCAAAATTATTCAACCCACATTGCTGTTTGCCATGAACAAATCAAACAAAATGACTTCTTTTAATGACTTTTGTAGTGTTAAAATTATTCAACCCCTTCATGGCAAGCATGTGGAGTAGAATACCCTTTAGTAGAACACCCTTTTGCTGTTATGACCTGCTGCAAACAAGATGTGAACCAGACACCAGCTTCTGGCAGCGTTTCAGAGAAATTTTAGCCTAGTTTGCATGAGCAATGACCTCCAATTCAGTAATATTTTTTTGGTTTGTGTTCTGCAACCACCGCCTTCAAATCCCACCATAGATTTTCTATGGGGTTCAAGTCAGTTGACTGTACCCCTTTTCCACCAAAGCACAGCTGATGCTGGTTCGGAGCCTTAGCCTAGTTTCAAATTGGTGTTTTTCAACCACCAAAGCACTAGCTCCGAACCAGTAAAAGTGGTTCTTAAGTAGCACCAAATCATGGTCTGGAAGTAAGAACCGCCTACGTTAGTGGCTGGGGGCGGGGTTACCGTGACCAACAAGATGAATAGAAACTTGTGACCGCCATTTTTTAAATAGCAGCTAATCATGCTAATAGCAGCTCGATTGTAATCTCCGTTAATGCAAGTTACGGTGAGCTGCACGGACATGCTGGATTCGCTGTGTTTAGATACCTATTTAATAATGTATTTAACTGTTAGGCTATTGTTTTTCATACAAAAACTACAGAAACTAAAAAGTTATGCCATGATAGTGAGGAGCTAAGTTATAGGCTATGCCTGGTTTTATTTGTGGTTATCATGATCTAAATGCATGATACTGGATGACCAATGGTTAATTTGAATACAACTCAAACAGTCAGAATATTACTTTTTACCAAATAAAAATGTGGTTGTTACATAAAAAAACAAAAACAAAAAAACAAACAGATGTTACTGTTGTTGTAAATGAACATACATTTAAAGAGTAGTTTAAAAACACATTTAAAGGGTTAGTTCACCCAAAAATGAAAATTAAGTCATTAATTACTCACCCCCATGCTGTACCAACCCCGTAAGACCTTCGTTCATCTTCGGAACACAAATAAAGATATTTTTGATTGAATCTGAGAGCTGGATCAGTCCTAGACTGCCTAAGGGACTGGCTCTTGACGGCCCATAAAGTCATTAAAGAAAAGGTTTAAATATTCCATGTGCCTACAGCGGCTCAATTATAAGTTTATCAAGCGACGAGACTACTTTTTGTGCGAAAAAAACATAAATAACGACTTTATTCCACTATTCCATTACTTCCTTATGGGCGCATGCGCGAGAACTGAGACGAGGACGTTCTCATTCGTCTACTTTTTGTTACCGGCTGCTCACCGCTTAGGAGTTTTACCTGAAACTTTCTGAAATACTCAGACCAGCCCTTCTGGCACCAACAATCATGCCACGTTCAAAGTCACTCAAATCACCTTTCTTCCCCATACTGATGCTCAGTTTGAACTGCAGGAGATTGTCTTGACCATGTCTACATGCCTAAATGCACTGAGTTGCCGCCATGTGATTGGCTGCTTAGAAATTAAGTGTTAACGAGCAGTTGGACAGGTGTACCTAATAAAGTGGCCGGTGAGTGTATATTCCTGCTGTAGAGAGTGGTGCGTGCAATAAAGAATTATGTCATCACTGGTGAACGAAATGAGACATTTGCAAGTGTTGTTTCCTACAATGGACAGTGTATAAATACTGTCAGAAATGTATAGAGTAAATATATATCTCATCCAGCGCTCTTTTTTGTTTTCTGTTGTATAAAGTGTGTATTACTATTTCGGTGTGAGAAACCATTACAAAAATTCAGTGCATGAGTGACTTGTAAGAATAATTTAAACTGAATCACGAAAAAAATATGATCGGTTTGCAATCCTGTTTGACCTAAACAACTGATAGCAAACATACAAAATGATTGCTGAAGTATTATCAAGGAAAACTATTTTCAGGTCAGTCTATGTAATCTCCATCGCCAGACAAGGATTTATCAGTAATATTTCACTGGGGCTCTATGACCCCCCCCCCCCCCCTCCCTCCCCTGTATGAAATATTATACAGTATGTGGCTTTGAGAAGTTCATTGACATTGCATGCAGAGAAGGCAAAGAAAGAATCAGTGACCCATTTAGCCTGATCCATAATTAAACCCTTTAACATATCTTTCCCTCCACAGCAATTATATAATACCTTACTGAGGTCCTTTTCCTCTGTGTTGTTCTGTTTGGAAATGTAACAGATATGGGGCTAATTTTCCATGGATTTTAGAGATTGCAGCATTTAAATGTATGTGATTTCTGTTTAGAGTAGAACAGATTATGTAAGGTCATGCACAGTGTGTACAACCATTACTGCCCCTGAGTCGTGTCATCACGTTTTTATTACCTCACCATAGAGGTGTCTGTCACCAGCTGTGTGTGGAAATGGCTTCTGACAGTAAATGTACTTTCTGGCTCCCAGACAATACATTTAGCATTTAGCCTTCTTGTTTTAGCAAAGTGTCAGGCCTAGTCTTTAATTATCAAGGCTGTCCCTTTAATAAATATAGTAATGTAAAAACACAATAAAAAACTAAATTAAATAATCTAGTCATGCCCTTTGACTTTATAGGCTTTGGGACATTTCACTGTTTGTTTTGCTTCCAGACAGAATCTAAGTTTGCTGGGGATTTTATGCATGTTATAATGTTACGCCTGTAGGAGGCAACAGGCAACGGTCTTAGGTGTGATTCATTGGTTCATTAAATTAAATGATTCGCTCAAACACTGATTCATTTAGGATTGAATTGATTTACTGTTCTTTTGCCTACGTGTTACATTCAGTGACCATATAGTCGATGACAGTTGAGCTAGAAAGAGAAAGATGGTGTCTGAAAGCTGCAATTGTTCAGATTGACGTTTTTGACCAACGATTTCCACTTCTGCTGTCATTTCTGAGAAATGTCTACTGTAGTAATTAAATATTTGTTTAGTTCTCACCAAAGCTCGCTCTATTTTGCTGTAGATCATTAAACTGTTAGGCTGCTTCAGAAGTCTGTCCGAAGGTAATTTCATCTTGTGAGGTACATTTGTGCGCAAACGCTGCCTGCATAGTAATGTCTATAAAGCAACGATGCAAGTTTTCAAGTTTTCGGAAACAGTCTATTAGTGAGTCATTGAATCATTCACTCAATGAAAGTCATTGATTAATTGGAAAACATTGCATCATTCATAAAAGCAAACACTGATGGCACTGTTGCTTTGAGATGTTTTGCCTTAGCTATTTTCGTTGGTGGCCAAATTACACAAACTAACTGGAATATTATGTCTAATATGTAAGTTACTTAATATTATCCTATTGTTTATTGCAATGTTTTCTTAAAGAAATTTCACATTGTGTATTCCTGCTGATATTCAGATCAGCAAACAATCTCGCTCGCCTGTATATTTTATAACTTCAGATTAGATTTTCCACCTCAGATCTGCAAACATTTGTACGGATGAAAATACATTCTCTGTTCAGTTGTGTGGGCTTCACAATCTTCATTTGGTGTTGGCCTAATTTGGTTCCTCTGAACTCCTCACAATCTCTGATGTTTTAGGGTGTTGGGGTGGTGATGGCGCAGTGGATAAGACACATGCCTTTGGTGTTAGAGTCCCGGGTTTGAATCCACTGTGAGACACCAATGTGTCCCTGAGCAAGACACTTAAGCCTAGTTGCTCCAGAGCCGTGCGACCTCTGACATAGTATATAGCAATTGTAAGTCACTTTGGATAAAAGCGTCAGCTAATCTAAATGAATAAATGTAAATGTTTTGACTAGTGCTGGGCTTTTTTTTTTCCCCATGCATAATCAGGTGTTCAAAGAATTTTCTGCTGGTTGAGAAAGGAATTACTGCAATATATTAACTTAGGATGGTCTATTTTATCGGCATTAGTTAATATTGTAGAATAGAACAGCAGTATAACCTAAAATTGTAACATTCTAATAACATTCTTATAACCAAGCAAGAACGTTAATACAACGTCTAAAAAACTGGACGTTTTGAATGTTCCTAGAACATTCAGAAATAACGTTTTTATAATTTAATGGGAACGTTATTAAAACGTTCTTATATCCTAAAATTATTAGTTGGGGAAGAGGAGAGATTTGCGATTGCACTGAACACGTTTTAAGTGCAAGATTTAAGTGCAGCTCGCAGGAAATCTTTTACTGTCTATGAGGCAGTCGGGGGGACATGAAGACATAAAGTCAAAGAGAAGCCCATTGATAGAGAGTCCATAAAAGCAACGGGACAAAATAGTTCAACGTTTTTGAGGAATTAGGTGATTCAGATTTGTCTTGGCACAGCTACTAGAAGATATACAACTGTCAGACTGTCGTCAACCTCAGTTTGAGCCTGCACAGTCGCTCAGACATCAGACAGGACAGACTGATCTCACGAAGTAGCGTGTGTATGACACGGCAATTTGTATTTCCATTTTTGGCGTGCTATCAAGACGCATAATTGCTTTTTAGCGTGTTTATGAACGCCGTTGACTTAACGTTATAACTGTATATATAAATGAATTACCTCAACCCCGTCACTGGGGTTAATGGCATTTATGAGTGTTCCCCTAACCATCCTAGGGAAAAAAAAAAGATCGCTCCCCAGATGTAGATCTACTTTTTGCTTCATTTCGCTCGGACTTTTGATGATGTACTGACACGCGGAATCACTCGGACATTAATGGTGTAGACATACACGCATAGATGCGGATAGCTCAGAATGCGTAGAGATAACACGCCACTTGACTCGAAAGTGGCATATATGTTTACGCAAAAGTCATGTTGTCATGGAAGTGCAATAATTGGGCTTCAGTCTTCTCCGTTCAAATCAATGGGGTCACTGTGTCCATTTCTTTTACTGTTTATGGGTTATCTTGCTTTTACACAATTTACCTGTGGTTAACAATTAAATCATTATATAGATCAGTGCTATGGCCTCACCGTTGCTGCTTAGAAGTGCAACATTGTAAAAGGTCTGTCTGAAACAGTGAAACGTTCGTTTCGAACGGTGTGTAATTAAATACATCGGTATGGCGGTTTGTTAAATGAACATCGTAACAAAAATATACACTGGTTGTCGGTATGAAACGGTATACCGCCCAGCACTAGTTCTGACACACATGCTGCTCTAATAATGGCCAAAGCAGACCATAGACGGGAGGTCACATATACCCTAAACCCTTGGTTGATTGACCCAAACCTTGCTTACTTGATGAATGCAGGTGACCAAAACCGCGGCCTAGAGTAAGTTCAGTCAACCCGAAGGATGTATCTCAGAATTAACGGTGACCACACAAAGACTCAACCGAGCGCCGAATCCAGGATTCACTATGGAAACAGATGCTAAAGAGAAACTCGCCATACCTCTTCTTTCTTCTTTTGTTTAAAAGCGATTTACATTTTTACTGTTATTCATAGTTTGAACTAGAATTATTATACTCTTTGTTTGATAACATAAAAATTAAAAAAGAGATATCAATTGACATAAAAATTGCCTGTGCTTTCAAAGATAATATGGTTGTATTTAAGTTTAATTTTTATGTTTTGCCATTTTTTTTCCACATTTTTTGTGAGATGTATCCCATATACATTTTATTATAGAAATTCTATAGAAAATTACCAATTTTCATTCAAAAACCTTTTGAATACACATTTTCAATTTGTGAGATGAGAATAAAATGAGATCATCATGTGCTGAATACCTCTGAAACAAAGTAACCCTTGAACAACACCTGCTCCTCCGTTTTTGGAAGCGAAAGTTGAGGTTATCTGTTTACTCTGAGTAAACTTACTTGGGTATGCCACACAGCCCTCTTTATGGAACACCCCCTAGGCCATTTAAAAGAAACATTCCTTTACTACTATATGTTCCCTCATTTTTGTAAAGGCTTTTTTACAAAAGAGCTGCAGTGATCTAAGAATTTAGCTTGAATTAGCTTTAGTAGTCCAATTCAATTGAAACATACACGTTTCAAAGCACTTTGAGTAACACTACCTCAGACAGTCAGTTTCTTTTAGTGAGTCACATTTCCTGACAATACAATGGTAAACCACAATCAGTTGTGCTTGTCTGTGACTTGAGCCCCTTGGTTACTAATGTGAATAGTGAATTCTCTAAACCATCACAATTTGCTATCAACATCCTGCCCCCGCAGGCGCTCATAGGAAATGATCTGAAATGTGTAAACCACATAACATCATAGGCTACATAAAGTTTGTGCTCAAAGGCCGCTTGGCTTAACGCTGTAGTGTTTCTCTGCCTGGAGTCAGTTCACGAACCCTTTAAATTATGTCCTGCACAAATGGAATGGAAGCACAAACTGGAATGACTCAGGGGGTTTTCTAGATCTATAGACTTTGTAGGATTGATATCTTGTATGTAGGTTTGTGATTAGATCGGGTTATTAGATAAGAATAAAACAAGATTATGGCACAAAAGCAGGTTTATCTCTCTTGTGAGCAATTCACCTTCAAGTCAAGTTCTATTGTATTTATGGGACGTTAAGTTAGATTTTTTGTTTTTTTCAACCCTCTACAATGCGAGCAAAAGCCAAATGATGTCCAGTCTAACGAGTGGAGTAATGTTTAGCAATAGGGTTACATTCATTGAGGGGTTGCTGGTGGCTATTGCAGAAAGCAAGGTTAACTTACTGTCAAACATACCCTGAACTCTTGGTTGATTTATCCAAACCTTGCTTACGTACTTGAGGTATGCTCGCCATACTACTTTCTTTTTTTGTTTAATGCCAATTTATTTAGTTGGGGTATATCGCCACCTATTTGGTTGTTGTGCAACCATTTTTTCAATCTTTTAGTTTCATAATCTTTAATCATGGTGAAATTATTTGTTTGAAGCTAATTAATAAAAAGAAACACTGATTAGACTACATAACAGTTTGTGATAACATGGCTGTAAAAGTATTTTTTAGAAAATGTCCTGTTGTAAAAATAATATAAAAAAAAACATCTGAACACAGATCAATGATGAGTAAGATGATATTATATATAGGCCTACAGTATATAGTAGAATAAAAAAAACATTACCTTGTTTTAATAGTGCTTTATATATCGATATAACTACTGTATATTATATTATGTGCAATATGTCATGCCCACTGGAGCCTGCGTCAGAGAGTAAGTTAAACTAAGTTACTAAGTAAGTTAGCTATGTTAAACTGAAAGTTACTTCTGTTTTTGGAACCTAAAGTTGACATTATCTGCTTACTTACCTTTAAACATTCCCGGGTATGTCACACAACCTGGACGTCACGCTCCACCCATTGGCTCTGCAATGAGCAATCTCAGTATGCGACCCAGTTTCATGCTAGGCGACTAAAATTGCCAATGGCTTGTAAATTGTATGATTTCAATTGACCTGTGATTGAGTTGGAGGCAAAAAATAAGTTTAGTGTAGATATAATTTAATTGCTGAGCTTTATGTCCTCTGTCACTTTCTCTCACACACACACACTCAACATGAGAGAAAGAGAGAGGCTTGCACATGCCACGTAAAGAGAGTTGACTTGCTAGATCTATGCAGGGCTTGACAATAAGGACTGCCCAATTGCCAAGAGTTGATTGGCAATTGTGCAACTGATCAGGTCATTGCTGCATCGTCATGAAAGTTTATCATTTGCACTTGCTTTTAAGCCTTGTTAATTTAAGCATTCAAATGCAAGAAGAGACTAAAGGTAGTTTCGGTAGTCACCCAGAAGCCATAACTAACAATACGCGAATACTGAGTTCTCTTAATGTCAAAGCTCCCATCTTGGCATGTGAAGTATAATTATAGATGAAATTCAACTATAGTGCCTAATTGTTTTTAGATGCTCTTAAAAGCGTGAACTGGACATCATGGCTCAGGAATCGGATACACTGTCCAAATATTCATAAAAACAGGGCGAAATGTAATTTTCCATAGGCCTATTGATTATTTTTGAAGGTGTTTTACCCATATTTTGTATTTTAGGGTAAAAGGAAATAAATGTCCATAAATGATCAGATAATGTCCTGGCACTTTTTTTGTTTTTCTACAGATTTTTTGTTCTTTGTTTTTGTAATCACTACCGAAGGGGGTAACAGTTTATTTGAAGGGGTGTGCATAAGACTGACATGACAGTGTCATAAACATGACATAACACCTGTCATGAACATGAAGGAGTCTTTGTGAATTTTAATGACTGTTGTCATTAAGTGTCATTCTGTAAATTATGACACTTTTAATGCAAAGTTGACATTGTTTAAAATGTCTTTGTTATGACAACTTGACATTAAATTAAGAAATCATAACCTGTCAACCTGTCACAAATATGTCATAACAGGTCTAATTATCAAACTTAAAGAAGTTATTCAGCTTTGTGTTAACATTACATTACCCTGTCATATGTTATGGTTTGTTTTAACTTTGGTTGTCATGAGACCATTATAACTTGTCATGAATATTTTACTTGTCCTCAAGTAAAGTGGAACACATTGTACTAGTTATAAAGATGTCATTAAGGGTTATTACACTGTCAAATGCTTTAACAACAGTGTCATTAATATTTCCCTTTACCAAAGTGGAACACGTTGGATTAGTTATGTTTTCTTGGTTAATGTCAAGTTGTCATAACAAAGACATTTCTGTCTTTGTTAATGTCAAGTTGTCATAATGAAGACATTTTAAACAATGTCAACTTTGCATTAAAACTGTCATAATTTACCGAATGACACTTAATGACAACAGTCATAAACATTCATAAAGACTCCTTCATGTTCATGACAGTGTCATGTCAGTCTTATGCACACCACTTCAAATAAAGTGTTACCATAAATATGAAAGAATTTTTTAAAATATTTGTTTTCATTTGTAATTCTCAAACCTGCGCTTTTGACATGCAATTGTTTAAATACTAAGTAATTGTATTTTTTTTTAATTATTTAATTATACATTATAAGACAAACTCTGCTCTTTGTTCAAAACTCACATGTGCGTCCTGCTGTTCTCTGGGTAATGTTATTAGACTTCTCTGGGTTCCTCTTCTATCGACCTTTTGAAAGCACATGAAGTGCCTGCTTTATAAAACCATTTTTTTCTTCCTTGCTTTCATTTTTATCAAACATTGGCTAACAAATTACAAGATGAAAGGCCTTCATGGAGTTATTTTACAACTGTAATTTAACCCTACACATCACTAGTTTGTTTTCTGGTGTGTGTATACAGGCAACATTATAGAAAGGAACAGGTGGACTGTGAATTTACAAGATAAAGGTGTGCCTTTATTAAATGTTTTAACATGGTAATTCAGCAAAACATTTGCAGTTCAATGGCAGTTATCAGGAAAAGAGGGTCTAAATGCACTTGCAAATGAAGCTGTATGATCTCTGCTTTTCATGTGAATACGTATGTGTGTGTTTTAAAAGGATTAATGAATGTGCATGAGCCGTATGATATAAAGGGTAGCAGTGTGTAGTTGGGTTCTGTGAACATTATAGCGACCCACTGGTTGAATGTTTTTAGGATTTCTACTCTTGTCATCAGAACAACTCTGGTACTGTGCTGAAGCAGGACGTGTTGATCCAGTATGGAGTGTGTAAGTGTTTAAGCCATTGTGTGTGTGTGAGTGTGTGTGTCTGTTGTAGTGGAGCTCATCTGCTCACTGTTTTGTAGAAGCTAACTTCAGAAATTAAGGACATTTAGATTCGGATTTTGAAAAAGTTGCTGGTAGTTAAAGATTAGGGGACACACAGGGCAATTCATTACCACAGACATCCATTCAAATTTACACCCAAGAAGTCACTGTTATGTAATAATGTTTATATGGGAAGAAATCATATGAAAATTTTGCAGTGAGGGAAACCTTTGGAGATCTTGCTTTAATTAGCTGCAGAGCCGTTCATATTTGCTTTGTGTTTTTTTTTTTTTTTTTTATGGAGGCAGCTGTTGAGAACATTACTTTTATTAAACTTTTTAAGCATTCATGGTTTAACAACGATAAACCATAACAACTATAATTCTTTATAGAGAAAAAAATTACTTCAGTATTAACATTACCTTCACACTAACAACATAATGGTTCTTTGGGGAACCCAAAATGGTTCTTCTATGGACCCCCCAATCCCCGTGTACTGTGAGAATTGTATTGTATTGGTTGGTAACTTTTGGATTTTTGATTGTTCATTCTCATTTCCTCTATTTTTAGATTTAGATAACATTTGCCATCATCTAACATGTAATCTTTCGAAAACTAAAGGTTTTATCCCCTGTGTGACCTAGAATCTGTTGAACAAATTGTACTTCTAACCCTCGCTTTAAAGCCTTGCTTCATTCTTGTCAAATTTAATAAGGTCGATTGTGAGCAGGCACATACTGTATAGCAGCTGTGGCAACATGAATTCAATCTGTAGTTTTACTGATTATGGCCGCATGCTGATGTAATGTTGCAGTGATGCAGTGTTTATAGGGTTACATCTGTAGAGGTGTTTATCTGTTAGCTTCTTCATAAATTAGCAATCAATCCCCACTTTTTCAAAACTGTGCTGTGCACTCCTTCACAGTGCGTAAAGAATTCCTCAAACATCCATTTGCGTCCATAAAAATATAAAGATTAAAAAGTAAGTCAAAGATGGAGTTTTAGTCTTCTTGAAGCTAGTAGATAAACTGTTCAGTATAATTAAATGCTGGGTGTGAGCAGGCCTGTTCACCACTGTGTGAAATCTAATTTGCACAGGGCTGGGTCTCGCACATGGATGTTTGCATAGAGGCAAATGCGATTAGCATTAACTCTTCAGGCAGACTGGACATCAATTAGCAGTTGTGTGGATTCTCCGCTCCACTGGGCTCAATGTTGCATTGTTTGTTTGTGTATAACACAAGCTAGCACACCCAGGCTTTGTTAGGTGAGGTTTGTTTGTTTAACCTTAAAAGAAAACACTTAAAAACACTTAAAAATGAACTGTATAATATATATATAAACCATCCATGAACCTGATTCGTCTGGTATGTGTTTTCATGTTTCAGACTTAAAATGGTGACAAGTTTGATGTTAAAGATTAGTTTTAAGATATTTTCAGCGTTTCCTGCCAAAAGTCTGGCTCATCTGGCATTTGTGTGTGAGCCGGAGAGAATAAAAGTAAAATGACTGTGTATGTTTTAAACTGCACAAGTGGGTCAACTCTGTGTTCATAATGATGTGTTGGGGTCTGTTATACTGTATTATTTTTGTGTTAATGCTACGAATATAACCGTGCTTAGCTTACCAATGCATACTCTGTTTTTACAAGACATCAAAGTTTGCTAACAGGCCTGTTTCATGTGACATTATTGTGACAGAATGAGGCAAACCCTCCAGAGAAATTAAGATTCATGTCTTTACTTTAAATTTGACTGGAGGTCCACAACATTATTTGAAGTCAAAGTTGCAGAGTGTCTTGTCCCTTTGCTTCTAATTCCTACTCGACCTCTGTATCCAATCCATCCAACCATATTACAAACCCAATTCCATAAAAGTTGGGACACTGTACAAATTGTGAATAAAAACAGAATGCAATGATGTGGAAGTTTCAAATTTCAATATTATATTTAGAATACAACATAGATGACATATCAAATGTTTAAACTGAGAAAATGCATAATTTTAAGGGAAAAATAAGTTGATTTTAAATTTCATGGCATCAACACATCTCAAAAAAAGTTGGGACAAGGCCATTTTTACCACTGTGTGGCATCCCCTCTTCTTTTAATAACAGTCTGCAAACGTATGGGGACTAAGGAGACAAGTTGCTCAAGTTTAGGAATAGAAATGTTGTCCCATTCTTGTCTAATAAAGGCTTCTAGCTGCTCAACTGTCTTAGGTCTTCTTTGTTGCATCTTCCTCTTTATGATGCGCCAAATGTTTTCTATGGGTGAAAGATCTGGACTGCAGGCTGGCCATTTCAGTACCCGGATCCTTCTTCTATGCAGCCATGATGTTGTAATTGATGCAGTATGTGGTTTGGCATTCTTGTTGGAAAATACAAGGTCTTCCCTGAAAGAGACGATGTCTGGATGGGAGCATATGTTGTTCTAGAACTTGGATATACCTTTCAGTAGGGGTGCAACGGATCAAAAAACTCACGGATCGGATCGTTTCTCGGATCAGGGTCACGGATCGGATCATTTTTCGGATCAGCAAAAAAAAAAAAAAAAAAAAAAAAATTTCCCCCAAAATAACTGTAACAGCCTACTGACAAATTCTTTAATAACAAATAGACTTAACATTATGATATTCTGTTTTATTTTAACTTCACAGGGTTCCAAACTGAAAGTTGAGGGCAGCATCACCTCAAATGAGAACTCACAGCGAGTTCTACAAAAAAAAAAAAAAAAAAAAAAATTCTGGTAGCACTGGGGCTGACATTATAAATCACTAAGCTTAATAGGGTGTAGATGAAATTAACTTAGTTATTATCATTTATAATGTCTTAATATCAATTAATAAAAGTAGTGAAAATATCATCGTACTTTTTTCATTTTAGGACAATCTTTAAAGGATAAACAAAAAATGTGTTGGTAATCACATAAAAAATTCAAAAAAATAAAACATTTATTTATGATATTATTGAAGTGCTGGGAAAAGATGTGTAGTAGGCTACTTGTAAGCATTTGACTATTTCTTACACATTATCATATATAGGCTGATTTGTGGACTGAAAGCCTTCTTTAAGTGTTTCTCCTGGTTTCCACGTCAGCTCTGTTTGATCTGATATGGTTTATAACAGAAACCTGCGCCGAATCGGAGTGTTTCTCATTGGATCTCGTGGTGTTGATGTTATTAATTCTGAGGCGAATTCAATGGATTTCTTCACTGGAGCTCATCTCCTAGTAACAGTGTTGCGTGAGCGAGATCGGCCCGCGACTGTCAAGTTCGGGGCTTTATTTTGTCAATGGATCGCTGCTGCTGCTCTGACCACGGTCCTAATCATAAATGAGTAGCGTATTTTCGTTCCACTTTCATTTTGTTTGCATTCGCTGCTAGGTAACGACTAACGAGTCGATAGATCGCTGATTGCTCAGACGCACATCAGGTTGTGATATTTGTCGCCGTCTCCCTCCCACAGATGTTTACGCGCGCTATTCTTGTCACGGATTCATTGACGCGCCGCTTTACCATGCGTTTAACGTGTGGCAAATTCACTGGTCGCACATGTGCGACTGGATGTAAAATTTAGTCGCACACTCTCAAATTTTGGTCGCAGTCTGGTCTAGAGCCCTGAAATGACGCGGGGCGTTCAAGCTTCTCCGTTCCTCCGCTCGCTATGACGAAGCTGTGCGTTGACTGAACAACATGCGCACGTTTTTTCATTTTTTTTTTTTCATAATCAATCCGCGGATCACGTGTGTGCCGAACCGAAGACATTGATCCGAACGGATCACGGATCAGTGATGATCCGTTGCACCACTACCTTTCAGCATTGATGGTCCCTTTCCAGATGTGTAAGCTGCCCATGCCACACGCACTCATGCAACCCCATACCATCAGAGATGCAGGCTTCTGAACTGAGCGCTGATAACAACTTGGGTTGTCCTTGTCCTCTTTAGTCCGGATGACATGGCGTCCCAGTTTTCCAAAAAGAACTTCAAATTGTGATTCGTCTGACCACAGAACAGTTTTCCACTTTGCTAGAGTCCACTTTAAATGAGCCTTGGCCCAGAGAAAACGCCTGCGCTTCTGGTTCCCGTTTAGATATGGCTTCTTTTTTGACCTATAGAGCTTTAGCCAGCAACGGTGAATGGCACGGTGGATTGTGTTCACTGACAATGTTTTCTGGAAGTATTCTTGAGCCCATGTTGCGATTTCCATTACAGTAGCATTCCTGTGTGTGATGCAGTGCCGTCTAAGGGCCCGAAGATCATGGGCATTCAGTATGGTTTTCCGGCCTTGACCCTTACGCACAGAGATTGTTCCAGATTCTCTGAATCTTTGGATGATATTATGCACTGTTGATGATGATAACTTCAAACTCTTTGCAATTTTTCTCTGAGAAACTCTTTTCTGATATTGCTCCACTATTTTTTGCCTCAGCATTGGGGGAATTGGTGATCCTCTGCCCATCTTGACTTCTGAGAGACACTGCCACTCTGAGAGGCTCTTTTTATACCCAATCATGTTGCCAATTGACCTAATAAGTTGCAAATTGGACCTCCAGTTGTTCCTTATATGTACATTTAACTTTTCTGGCCTCTTATTGCTACCTGTCCCAACTTTTTTGGAATTTGTAGCTCTCATGAAATCCAAAAGGAGCCAATATTTGGCATGGCAATTCAAAATGTCTCACTTTCAACATTTGATATGTCATCTATGTTGTATTCTAAATATAATATTGAAATTTGAAACTTCCACATCATTGCATTCTGTTTTTATTCACAATTTGTACAGTGTCCCAACTTTTATGGAATTGGGTTTGTAGTTGGCACGTCATATTACTGCTAATTTGCATAAAATGTAGTTTTGCGTTCTGTAGTTTTCGAGTATTTTGCTAAAACTTTATCTGTAGTTGAGTATTTGCATGTTTCCAGTCAAACCAGAAATGTGCAATGACAAATGTTCATACAATTTTAATAATATCATGGTTAGAATATACTGTAGCTGCAAGGTTTTTTAAAAAGTGGTGGGGTCAAAACTGTTGGTGGGTACGTGTCCCATCCATCCACCTGTAAATTAGTTTGTATATTGGTCACCAGAAATCAGCAACTCTGTAGGAAATTAAAATTTCGGTTGCTTTGTCGAGATGAATCGCAATGGGAATGCATCTTTATTTTAATAGTTCTCTCCACCTTTGCATAATTGGGGTAGAGCGTTGGCTGGGCGGAAGGGGTGGAATGTGTGGGATACCTCGAAAACCATAGAAATAGTCTTTATTTTTGTAATTTATTTACTCACCCTGTTAAATGGTAAACAGAAGCTGTGCTGTACTTGTGTGGCACGTGAGAACAAAACTTATTGGTTCTTGCACATCCAGCTGGCACATATATTTATTTTTTTATTTTATTTTATTTTTTTGAAGATGAACAAAAGTCTTGAGTATGATGAGATAATTTTCAGAATTGGTTGAACTATCCCTTTAAATATCAGGAATTTTATATTTATCTTGTTATGTTCACTCACATTGGAAACAGTATGTCATAAAATTTACACAACTGAGTACTAATAATAGCGCTTAAAGGGATAGTTCACCAAAAAAAATGAAAATTCTGTCATCATCTCTCACCCCCAACTTCAACCCTGCATGAATATCTGTGCTAAACACAAAATAAGATATTTTGAAGAATATGGGTAACTAAACATATTGCTGTTGCTTTTGGCCTGTTCTCAAACATAACCACCAACATAAATATAAACTATCAGCTTTGCTAAACGACAGCAGTTAGTAAATAAACTTAATGCACTCACACCAATAGGTGGCAGTATATAGTCCACGACTTTTAAAGCTCATGGAATGAATAAGAACCATCTACTGTAGATGCAACCTTTTCAGATGTCATGTTTAATGTTTCCTAGAGTATTGCCTAATGCTTTAGCAAAAAAAAAAATTATTTTATTCAAAGGAAGACTTGTTTCATCGAACAGTACCATGTTAAACTACATTAAGTGCTTTGCTCGAAGACATACTGCTGATAGATAAACACTTGTCCCACAGGTTTGACCCTGCAGCCATTTGTTTATCAGTCCAGATAACAATTATACTACAGATGTACTGACATTCTCATTGTAAGTTTGTGAAAAGACAATGGCAACCACAGATTCACTATGCAGTGGAAGTCTAATCTGGTGTTTGTTCTTTTCTGCTAATACCTGCTTTCAGCCTATAGTCTAACAAACCACTAAAGTGACGTCCCACACACGGGTCTCAGATTACACTCTGACTCATGCTTTACTCTGATAACCTGTAATTAGAGCTGCCCTGAGTAAAAGCCGTGATGCACAATTGTTATGAAAGTCAAACTTGCGGTTGTAAGGATTTAATTAAACAGTGTTTTAATCCATTTTAGTTCAAGGCCTCATGAGAGGTTTATGGGTTTGTGCCCATATCTGTTTGAGTATACTCTGTGTGCTATAGTGCAGGGTTTCCCAAAATGACCATTAACTGACAACAGAAAAAAAAAGCAAATGTGTTGTAAAATTATAAATGATAAAAATATTAACTAAAGGGGTACTTCAAGTAAAGGGTTTAAGAAAATAAGTTAAACTGAAAAAAAAAAAAACTCTGGGAATCCCTTTGCTAGTGTACTTTTACCAGATATGCATGTTTAAAAAAGTCTTTTTCTTCTGAGAAAACAGACCCAAAACACTGATGACTCATCACTGCACAGATTTGTGTGCAATGAAAAGCTTTCTAGAATGAGAATGTCCCTCCCCCTAATAGAACCTCGTATGAAATGTCTTACAGTGTATTATCATGTTATATTCATGTAAAAAAATAAATGAAAAAAGGTCACAGATACAAAACTCTTTGTCCTGTCAAAACTTCTAGCCTACCCCAGGAATGAAAACCATGCTCCTCAAGTGTTTTTCACAGGGTTTTTAATTCTTTCACAGTCATGAATTGTATAAATTGGATGTAATTTGCTTAGATGTGGAGTCTTAACTCGAAAATTGCAAGTACATTTTTAAAATGTGAATATGACCAGGTTGTGAGAGCTAAGCTGTACATGTTATATTATGTTAATGTATCCTCTCTACCAAAATTCTAATCTATCTGACATGCACAATTAAAGTCTCCTAGAATAGGAGAGTTAAGGAGTACAATTAAATATTCATTGAAATATTCATGATACCGTATCACATCCTGGGAGCATGTATAACTTTACTGTGTCGTGTACCATCTACGTCTGCCTTCCTCTTTAATGCAGCTCTAGTTTCATCATGGGGAGTTAGTTTTAGGACTGGAAGAGAAAGGAATCTCAATGTGAATAGATCTGGCTCCACCTTCTGGCTCTCATATTAAACTGCATCGTATCATCCTCAGCAGTTGAGGAGTCTTATTGGATCATTTTTTTTTTTGCTTGTAGTGTGACTTAATTAGCCTTTCATATGACTGTCACAGTAACATCAGAAGAAATCCAAGGCGTAACGTCCAGAAAAGCATGATGCTGTCCATTTTTGTTCACATACGTGAGTGTTTTCATTTGAATTATTGAATGGTTTATCTGATGTTTTGTGGGATCATTGATTAAACATGATATAAAATATGAGCCAGGACTTTCCCCGCATACAACATTTAAAAGGTTAGCTCATGCAAAAATGGAATTTCTGTCTTCATGACTTACTGTGATTTTTTGTTGGGGTTGTATTTTTTCCATAATAATGAAAGGGAATGGAGACAAAAACAGCACAATAGAAGCCTACTCTGTAAAAATGACTTTTGAAGATGATAATAAAACAAATAATATTAGAGTATGTTTCACAGGAAAATAACAATTCAGTCTTTTTGACCTAAGAATTTCAAGTTTAAATTAGTGTCACAAATTTACTAGCAATTTCAAAGTGAATTTTTTTTCTATAGATTTTTTTTATTTTTAGTTTATCATAAAAGCGGTCCATGTGTGACTCATGCACTATAAGATGTCTTTGGTGAGTAAATTAAGGTTTTGGCAGCCTGACTGTCTGGCAGACTGATATTGTCAAGAAAGCGGCATGTTCTGGACAAAAAAAAAATAAAAAATCTGTAACACTTTATCTTGTCCTTTTTGCACATTACATGTACTTACTGTATAATAACAGTAAATTATGCATAATTACAACTAACCCTAAACCAAAACTTAATCCTAAACCTACATGTTGTTAATTGAAACTCAGTACGTAAATGTATAATTACACTGTAACAAGGACACATGAACAGTGTACCTGAAAAATCTTTTCTGTGCTCTTTTTTTCTCTCATTCTCTCTGTAGTGCAGGAGTGTATTTTGTCAGCAGGATGTTCATATGTGTTTTTTAGCAGATCTAATTTCCTTGGCCTCAAAATTCTCCATCTGGACACCTTCCACAGTCTTCCAAGAGCATGTTTTCTCATTTAGAGCTGAAAACAGGCTCCTACTGTAAATGGCTGCCAGCTGGTTGTGCATGTAAATACCATCTAATCCAAAGACTCATGTGTGCTGTGTTTTAATGCAAAGTGCTGACAACATGCAGAGCAAATTATAATTGACACATCCGTATGTTAAACAGTTGGAATGGTATGCTCACGTGAAATCAAAATCTGGGAAAAATAGCATTGGTTGGGTCATAGATTTTTCATTAATTTATAATTTATGTTAATGATATAGTTTCTTATAAGTATTGTAATGGTGCAAAAAGTCAAACTTTCGAGGCATGTTATCAATAACCTTTATTGGAATATAAATGTCTGCTTAGCTGTGAATCTGTGAGGGCAAATGACAAGAAAATTGGTGTACCCATGGCAGGCTAAGTAACAAATACCCTTGTATAGTTGTCTCTATAGGCTACACTAAATATTAGTGCTGTCAAAATGCATGATTAATCCAAGTGATAATCAGAAAATAAAAATAACTCATAATCATTTTACTACTATACTATACAAAACGAACGAATTGACTCGGAAAAAGATTCGTTCATCTTGGATGACATGGGGGTGAGTAAATTATCAGCAAAAGTTTTTTTTTTAAAAGTGAACTACTCAGTGAACTTAATGTGAACTACTAAGTGAACTTAATGTTGCTCTGGTGAATTAATGCAATGTCAGTAATGATGTAATGACTCTAGTCTAGATTCTAGCAGACTTCTCATTTTGCATGAGTATTGTAATTTAGCTTACACATCCTCAAAATGTACTCCGATATGCAGATTGTCGTTAAAGGAAAATCCTGTTTTCATTTCACTGAATCATAGTGTGTGTATGCGTGTGTTAGTGGGTGTGTTCGAGAAACTGGACAGGTTAGAGGTGTTGGTTTAGTCACCTCTGATGACTTCAGGCTATGTTATAAACATATTCATGAATCAGAAGTAAATGTCTCACATTAAAACAATATGTAGGTTTGAGGAATCTGTGTATGTGTGTGTTAGTGGGTGTGTTCGAGAAACTGGACAGGTTAGAGGTGTTGGTTTAGTCACCTACGATGACTTCGGGTTATATGTCATAAACATATTCATGAATCAGAAGTAAATGTCTCACATTAAAACAATGTGTAGATTTAAGATTTTGATTAATGATTACAAGCTTATGGTATATTACTATTATTGAATTTATACTGTACAAAACAAAAAAATAATTTTTGCACTGTACTGGAATTTCAGTTACATTTTGTAAATGTTACATGTTACATTTTCACAAAATAGTTGAATGAATCAAAACCTTTCCAAATGTGTGATCATATTTACATTTGTAAGGCAAAATTCCACTGGAAAATGCAGTCATGTCAAAAGGAAATCAATGCGTTTGGGAATTTCACATGTGGGACACATGAAATGAAAATTTCCTCACGTTGACTATACGTGGGATTTAAGTTTATGGAACTTTTAAAATTCAAATTTGCCAGGTTTACCTGTTTGTTTAAATTTCATAAATCTGTTTGGTTAAAAAGAGAGTCAAGTGAGCACATGGTTGGACACATTAGGGCAGACCACTCATGTGGGTCGGTTCTAGTCCTGCTTGTCATGTTCTACAACCTTCCTTTCATAATTTTTCTTTCTTTCATGTATTATCACTGTCCATTAAAATGTTGAAAAGGCCAAAAATGTACACATCAAATACAAATTGATGAGGGACACCATTTCAGCGAACACGTGTCACGTGTCTGTTACTGCTGTCATTGATTGAAGACACTTTTATCTCTGTATTTGTGTGTTGCTTCTTGTAAAGTGTGAGTGAAGAAATTAGGTCTGGACAGTCATTTCCTGACTCAGCAGGTCTTTGCCCTCTGTCCTGTTCTTCTCTCCCCTATTCTTCTCTTGTACATTTCCCCTGACTTACTTAAATAAGGGTAATGCATTTTCACGTTTTTCAAGTCCGAACAAAAGAGTCGTAGCAGAGCATGAAAACCTCAAGACATCCAATCAGCCATAGGATTTCTAGTCTATTTCTACTTTAACCACCTAATATTGTTCATGCTACTTTTAAACTTAGTTGCCTTAAAGGTTCACCCAAAAATGAAAATGGTGATCATTTACTAACTTCTGAAACCTGGATGACTTTGATTGTTCTGTACGTCTTTAAATTTGTTATTTATAGCAGAATGTCCAATCTGCTCTACACAGTGAAATAAATGGTGACCAAAACTGTCAAGCAAGATTTTCAAGCCAGGATGTTAATTGAATAATCACTTTCGCTCTGTTTCTCACACAAATCTGTCGTATGGCTTCGGAAGACTGTAAATACTGTATAAAGCTCAAGGCATGTGAACTGTTTTTATTGTATTTTTGGTTGACAGGCCCTGGTCCACATGTAGTCTTATGGAGATGAACAGCTCAGATGTTCTCTAAAGCCAAAATTATGCTTCAGTTTTTCATTGAACATGGCCTGAGTAGACCATGTGCTTGTATGACATTTTTGTTTAACGTGTTCAGTGCATGTCACCTGCTCGTACCTGAATTTGACTCCACTAGCACTATATGGTAACAGCCTCACACAGTGTAACACATCTCCTTCGCATAGAGTTGATCAGGTTGTTGATTGTGGCCTTTGGAATGTTGGTCCTCTCATCTTCAATGGCTGTGCGAAGTTGCTGGATATTGGCAGGCCCTGGAGCACGCTTTTGTATACGCCGATACTTAGCATCCCAAACATGCTCAATGGGTGACATGTCCGGTGAATATGCTGGCCATGCAAGAACTGGGATTTTTTAAGCTTCCAGGAATTGTGTACAGATCCTTGTAACATGGGGTGCATTATCATGCTGCAACGTGAGGTCATGGTCGTGGATGAATTGCACAACAATGGGCCTCAAGTTCTCGTCACGGTATCTCTGTGCATTCAAAATTCCATCAATAAAATGCACTTCAATTTGTTGTCCATAACATACGCCTGCCCATACCATTACCCCATCCCTACAATGGGTCACTCGATCCACAACGTTGACATCAGCAAACAAACGCCATACTGCCATCTGCCCTGTACAGTGAAAACCAGGATTCATCCATGAAGAGAACACCTCTCCAAAGTGCCAGACGCCATCGAATGTGAGTATTTGCCCACTCAAGTCGGATACGACGACGAACTGCAGTCAGGTTGAGACCCAAATGAGGACGACGAGCATGCCGACGAGAAATGCCGACGAGAAATTCTTTGGTTATGCAAACCGATTGTTGCAGCAGCTGTCCAGGTGGCTGGTCTCAGATGATCTTGGAGGTGAAGTTGCTGGATGTGGAGGTCCTAGGCTGGTGTGGTCACACATGGTCTGTGGATGTAAGGCCGGTTAGATGTACTGGCAAATTCTCTGAAATGCCTTGAGACAGCTTATGGTAGAGAAATGAACATTCAGTTCATGGGCAATATGGTGGACATTCCTGCAGTCAGCATGCCAATCGTACGCTCCCTCAAAATTTGCAACATCTGTGGCATTGCGCTCTGTCATAAAACTACACATATTAGAGTGGCCTTTTATTACACAGGCACACCTGTGCAACAGTGCTTTTCTCAGCACTCAAAGCCCTTTATATAGAAGAGGGAATGTCCTCAACCACCACCAATGTGCAGCATCCAACTGGATGATACAATGGCAGCCATATTGTGCCAGAACACCGACACACCAGCTTATTGTTGGAGAGGAGACCAATGAGTGATGAAGCCAATCAGTATTTGGGGATAATTAGGAGGCCATGATGGACAGAGGCCAATGGCCAAATTTCTCCAGGATGGTGCGGTTACACCCCTACCCTTTTTTGAAGGACATCCTGGGATTTTTAATGACCACAGACCTCAGTTTAACGTCTCATCCGAAGGACGGTGTTTGAAGGACTTTTTGAGAGTATAGTGTCCCCATCTCTCATACTCTGGGGCGTTAGGACCCACACAGACCACAGGTTGAGCACCCCCTGCTGTCCTCACTAACACTTCCTCTAGAAGCTATAGTTTTCCCAGGAGGTCTCCTATCCATGTACTAGCAGTATGTTCTGGGAAAAGCGCTAATTTTGCTTTTCTAGGAAGTGTTTTTCCCAGAATGTGCATACAGTATACACACCAAAAATACATTTGACATGGGAACTTCCCTGCATGCTTTCATAAACAAACACACCATAAACGTAATGACTGTAATTTCATAGTCTCAAATAAACGTTATCAGTCCCTTAAGTGCGTTTGAGTTGAAACTCAATGCACCAAGGAGCACATTCAGCAAAGTTTTAATCAAATACAATTCATCACTGGTATGAAATTTGTAATGTGTAAAAATGTATTATAAAAAAATAACACTGGATAGCTTGACGGAGTGCAACAGTGCAACAAAAATCATTCTGGGTATGTCATGCAGTGACCCTCTGACTCGATGCATAGTCCGCTTGATTAAATAATAAATGTAATAGATTAAACTTACCGGTAATTGAACTGGGAAAAATGTTTAACTTAAAGGGATAGTTCTCCTCAAAATGAAATCTTTCATTGTATCATTTACGGACCATTCCAAACCTATGGCTTTCTTTCCTGTGTGGAACACAAAAGAAAATATTTTAAGAAATGTTGTTTTTTTGACCTTGCAAAGGAATTAAAATCTATTTGGTTACCAACATTTTTGAAATATCCTTTTTTTTTTGTATAATAGTAAAAAGAAAGTCATAGTGGTTTGGAGCAACAGGCTTGTCTAAGACAGATAAAGAATAAGTCTTGAGTTGTTTCTTGATTAAAAAAATGTTGGAGCCGCTAAGATCTATAAATACTGGCCTATTATGTGGTTGTGAGAGAGGGAGGGATGCTATGATTAGGCTTGTTAAGGTTGTTTTTCAGTCCGTGGCACAATCATTTCCGCTGTATGACTAATGGAGGTGTGAGGAAACTTTCTTCATGAAGCTGATCATACACTAATAAGGGGGCGAAACACTTCCTTGGAGGCACTAACTTTGCAATGAGTTAGTGCTTAAAGTTATAAAGGAAGTCATTGTGTTTTCATTGTGGGTTGTTTAAATATCTGTGCTAGTAACTTAAATGTTGAAGCCCTGCAAGGGATAGGCAAATTGCCCCTAGAAAAAATTTGTTTTGTAAGCCACTTTGAAAACTCTCTTACTTGCATGACAGTATCACTTTTAATTTATCCTAAAAACCACATTGTTTTTTTTCCTGTTGAAACCAGTAAACATGGCAAACTTGTGTACTAGCTATGTGCTTTCGTTCCAGCCAAAAACGCTACAAAGCAGATGGTGTTTGCCATGTTTGCACTCACACTCAGTTTTGCATTCTCCTTTGTGGGCAGCACAAGTATAAAGCCCAGATAGAAACAAACAGCATGTGTCTCAGGCAGTGGCGTAGGTTTGGTTTTCTTACGAGAGTACTCTCGTGTTGCTTAATCTAGCTTACGCTATGGGAAAAACATTTTTTCTCGAGATTACTGAACCCAAAAAAATAACTTGATTATTTGTATTAATTTAAACTGCATTTGTGTTTGCGCATTTGCGTCCCGCAAATTGCACTACGAGCGTTTTTCGCTTCATTCTATGAAAACCAGTTTATGCAGCCTCTGACTCTTTTATACACGTGGGCCACGCCCCTTCTGGCGGGCTATGATGCAATGAGAGCGTGTCCGCCTTTCATTGGTCGCGAGTTCTAGCGAGTTCGCTCATAGGCTGCAGCAGTTGCCTCAGAGCAACCAATGAGCTCTCTAGTTAGCCCGCTCATAGTCTGCAGCTGCTGAACTGCGTTGACAATGGATACAAAAATTAGGATTTTTTTTGGCTTCAATTTCTCAGAAAAGATTAATCTTTCCCGTAGCGTAAGCTAGCTTACGCAATACTCGTTCCCTCATCTAGAGAGAACCGAGGTTACGTTACCGATTCGAGCTTGGAGAAGAAGCCTGTGCCGTCGAAAGGCTTTTCAGACAAGCTCTGTAAGGAAGCCGGTCGTCTTCTCGCCGCCTTCAGTCGCCGTTTCTGCTGCGCTATCCAGTGCCCGTATCCTTTCTTGCATTCCGTGTGTTTTTCTCTGACTAAAAGAGCCAGGATTTGTTGATACAAATGCTTCGTATTTCCTGTGGCTCGTGCAGAGCCCCTCTCGCCAACGGGAGATGCCAACACGTCATATTCAATGTGCTTACTGTTTGGGCTGAGACCACTTGGACCACGGGCTGTCCAAGGGCGGATGTCCCGAGTGCGACACCATATCCTTGTTGACCCTGCGGGCTCGACTGGGCATCTTCAATGTGGATTCTGTGCCTCCGCTTCCCTCTTCTGCGCCGTGCAGAAAGAAGCGCCGCTCTCAGAGGCCGCATGAGGAGGTTCCGGTGGACGAATGCACGCCGACAGGATCCCTCTGTGCTTCGCTATCACCCGTGTCACTCACTGATGGCCAGCGCCGACATCAGCCACTCCCATCTCCTGTTATGAGTCGGAAGGGGGCGACAAAGAGGTTGGCTGTTCCCTTCTCGCTTCGGGGAGTGAAGAGTGGTCAGGTTCCGGTCCCTGCCCCTTCTCTCCAGGAGGCAATTGGACCAAGAGTTCACTATCTCTCAGTCAGAAAGCTTCTTTTCTGGGAATTGATTTGGACTCTGTGACAATGATAGCGCGGCTGACGTCAAAGCGCGTTCTGTGTATTCAGCGTTTGGTGTTGTTTCTCGGCAACACCAAACGCCTCTAGGCCTCATGGCTTCAGCCTCAGCGGTGCTTCGTTTAAGCCTGCTTCGCATGCACCCTTTATAGTACTGGCTAAAGACGCGAGTCCCGCCTCAACCATGGGCATCCGGTCATTTACGTCTCAAAGGTAACTCAGAACTGTGTCACAGCACTGGAGCCCTGGAAAGCAATCGGCTGGTATCAGACAGGTGTAAACCTGGGGCTAATCTCGAAACTGAAAGTGGTTTCGGCAGACGCCTCCAATTTGGGTTTGGGCGCCCTCTACGAAGGCAGACCGACTTTACGCCTGTGGTCAAGCCAAGAGAAGAGCTGGCACCTTGCGGTTCTTCCTTCCTCTTCTAAAGGGCCACCATGTCCTTGTCCGCCCGGTCTGAGATCACGGAACCTTCATGCACTGACAGAACACCTCCTTGTATGGGTTCAGCCTAACCTGCTCTTGCTGAGAGTGGTGTATGTGCCAGGCCATCTGAACGTGGGTCCAGACAAGCTGTCTAGGGACAACGTTCCCCCAGGGGAATGGTCTCTCCACCCTCAGACAGTCCAGCAGTTGTGGGACACCTTTGGCACAGCGGAGGTCGACCTCTTTGCATCTCAAGACAATGCCCAGTGTCCAATATGCTTCACGAAGAACAACGACGCGCTGGCCCATCACTGGCCCAGTCTTCCTCTCTATGCTTTCCCGCCAATCTTGCATTTACCACAGGTAATCAAGCGTATCAGGGATGACGGTTCCTCTGTGCTTCTAGTAGCTCCGTTCTGGCCGAACCAAGTTTGGTTTTCGTAGCTGATGCAGCTTCAGAGCCTGGCTTCATGGCCTGCCCCGTTGAGGAGAGATCTCTTCTCACAGGCCAGGGGGACGATTTGGCACCCACACCCCAAGCATTGGGCTCTACATGTGTGGGCCATCAATGGTTACCCGTAAATATCCCGAACTGGGTGTTAAACACGATTACGCAAGCTAGAGCGCCCTCTACTAGACGGCTTCCGAGTGGTCAGTGTTCCAGTGCTCAACTAGCAAACTGAATCCACAAGATTGTGGGGTATCAGAAGTTCTCTCCATCCTACAGGAGCTTTTGGATAAGGGTAGTTCCCCATCCATGCTCAAGGTGTATGTGGCTGCTATAGCTGCGTTTGTCAAACATTCGCACGGTCAGTCACACTCACTGCACTGGGTAGGAACGACCTTGTAGTCCGCTTCCTCAGGGGAGCTAGAAGGATGAAACCTCCTCGACCCCCCTCGTGTGAGTGAGTGGAGGTGGGGGTAATTTACATATTCATAGATATATTCATATTCACATGAGTTTTAAGGGATAAAATTATTGATAACAAGGGGACTTTAAAAAGTTGTTATAAAACAGCCTTATGTGCAATTTACATGTTTACAACTTGCCTTAAATAAGTTTGAATAATTAATTGATTATTAATTGATTATTTATTTTCATTTGTGTGCCCAAGTGCATCCTGAATTTTTGGTTTCAGCCCTGGATTTTTTATTTGGGCGCACTTCTAATCATTTTCATGATTTTTTAAATGTAAAACACATAGAAGGTTATTTGCCACTAGTCCAGAAATGAATCGGTAGGAACACATTTCTTGTTTGATGTTGATGATCTTGAGCCTTGTTGGTACGTGAGACAGAAAAGATTGTGAAGCTGGTCTATATGCAGAGTCTAATGCAACTGCAAATTATCTTTGTGTTCATGCTGATATTTACAGCTGGAGATGAGAGCTGCAGAGTGATCCTCTCAGGATATTGTTTGCTGAAGTGGAGGTTGCATTTGACACACACACACACACACACACACACACACACACACGCACGCACGCACGCACGCACGCACACACACACACACACACACACACACACACACACACACACACACACACACACACACACACACACAGTTGCACACACACACACACACACACACACAGCGCAGCTGGCTTCATGCTGGCAGACTGTACATGATATCTGATGCTTCACTCTGATCAGCCAGACACTCTCTTAATTCCTCACCTTGACTCATTTAAGCCAGGGGGCAACTCAAGTTGTCAAAGGCTGTATTTTACAATCTGTAACTAAATGTTTTTAAAAACTGACATACAAGTAAACAAGCTTAAGAGGAGCTTTTGACCCTTTACTGGATAGATTGTGTCATATATAATTCATGATGGATGTTAATTCAGAATTGTATATGAATAGTGGGGAAACCCCTCTATAATATCTTCATTATTATCTCTGCATTAGTTTCCAGCCCCCAGCACATATACCAAACGAGAACCAAACCACTCATATCTGGAAATTATCGGCGACATGTTTGCGCCAGTATGAGTGTTGTCTGTAGGGGGCTGCAGATTTGGAACAGGATTGATGATGGCTTTAAGGTGTTGCCCTTTATCTCCACCTTTAAAAGACAAGTAAAAAATATTATTATCTGTCTTTTCATGGACTACTGGGTTGTATGTGTATGATTGTACGTGTATGTATTTTTATATATGTACTGGTGTGCTTTGCGTGCTTTCAGTTCTTTACCATTGTTTGGTTGCAGGTGGTAACTGTGTACCATGTCTCTACCATTTCTATGTACCATTCCCCATCTATAAGCTTTTTTTTTTTTTTGCTTCTTCTGGGGACCCATTCACTGTGACTATACCAAATTCTTATTCTGTTCCCCCACTGTATTATAGAATTAGCTGGTAGTGATATTTGTGAATGAATAAACAAAAAATCATCTTAAAATCATTTTTATCTGAAAAATAAATTAAAATTGACAAAAAAAACTGCACAGTATGTACATATGAAAGATCAGTAATGCAATAATGTGTGCAAAAATAGCGTATACAATAGTGCAACAATTGTGTGCAAAAATAACACATACACAATAGTATGTTCAAAGCCTAGTGCGAGCGTTCCCAAACTGCTTTTTAGACAGATTCATGGCCTACATAGAACCACTTAGTAATATGTAATACCACTTTGGTAGTATTTAGTTTGCTATAACCAAAAGTAAACTTTTTTCAAGGTAAATTTACAACAAAATATCTGAGTGACTTTTTCAAATATGTAACGCAAGTTATTTTGTTTTCCCATTTACAGAAATCAGGCTATTGTAAACATGATGGCTATTGTAGTTAAATTGTATCTAGACTAAAGTACTAGACTTGGTTTGCAGTGTGTGTGTGCGTGTGTGTGTGTGTGTGTGTGTGTGTGTGTGTGTGTGTGTGTGTGTGTGTGTGTGTGTGTGTGTGTGTGTGTGTGTGTGTGTGTGTGTTCATCACTCACTGCTCCTAATGTGTGTGCACTATCTTCAGTGGGACGAATATATGCAGGTCATAAAGCATTTTAGGTTTATTCTCATTGTTTAAGCATGTTATCATTATATACACAATATATTTACAAATGACTGTTCTGTATGGGCTTTTCTAGAATTGGAGCAAGCTTCTGTCCCAACACCAAAAAACACATTTAAAAGAATTTAAGTATCCACATTTTAGATGTTTACTAAGATCCTACTATTAGCTATTGAATCCAACAATACTATTTAAAATATCAGTAAGCTTAATATATAAAATCTTCATGTATTGGGTTCTTTCACTTGGGAGATGGCTGTCCTACACCCAAACCTGTAAATTTCAAATTTTGAAAATGATATTAAAATCTTTATTTTTTTAAGTTTTATATACAGTATATACAGTATCATATATACATACATCAAAAAAAAAAATTACAAGGTAGATATAAACAAAACCTTAATAGTTCAATATAAGCCTTCTTATTAAATTATTTATTATTGTTTTGGTAGTGAAAAATATTCCAAAACTTCCTGAAAAATATGAGAATTGACAATATAAGAATTAACTGTACAATTACTAGAAATGCGTACCTTGAATATTATACAATTTGCATACAAACAAAATGTAGACATTTTTTTCCCCAAGACGTTTGAACCTAATCTGTAGAATGGCCCATATACCAAATATAATGAGGTTAAGGTTGTAAATAAGGTTGTATGAACCATTTGTTGAATATTATCTGAATAAATAAATAAATAAATCTACAGATACAGTAGGTTTGAAAATTTGAGTCAGGATTTTTGAGTACGGATTTTTGAAGTTGGAATACGTGTTAGAACCATAAATGGGTGTTTTGATTTAATTGACTTAATACATGTTGATTTTTAGGTTTGGCAACAGAGAAATGTATCTCACTGCACCGCTGAACTCTCCAACCTGTGTTAAAGTCGGCTTGAAATGGAAGTTGCTATTGTTTTTTTTCTCATCTCTATTGTAACATATCTAAGTGAATCAACTTGTCGAGTAAGAACAAATATAAGGCTTCATTTTGTCCATTGATTGGATCTGTAGATTGTTGCCACGACAAACGAACGTTGACAAGACTAGACTAATAAACTTGAAACAGACATAAGACTAGAATACAAGCAAGGTACAAACTTTAACCCCCTGAGCCCGACGGCGTCGTCGACGATGCCACACGTCACCTCCGATAAATGTTTACATAACTCGATGACAGATTTATCGATTTTCTTTCCAGCAGAAAGCTAACGAGCTAGCCATCACGGGGGTGTCTTTCGGGTCTTTCTAGCCTTTACAGAAGGTTTTCTATCCAGCCTGGAACTTGTGCTTCCTTTCAGAGGTTTTCAGCAATAAATCCAAACGCTTTATGTCAAATTTGATAATCTTGAAGCCCATAATTCATAAATATTCGGTCATTTTTGCCGCTAGCTTGATGCTAGCGGACATCCTGGATATCACGTGATGTTTTCACGTGATGGTTTTTGACCAATTACAGGCTGATCCGTTGTAAACATTGGTGTGCGTCATTACGCATGAACCAAGCGCTGATATAGTGTAGAGAGATAGAGAGACTCACGGAGACGCGCGATTCACAGAGAAACACAGCGAAATGGACGTAAATAAAGCGCTGGTCTATTTTGTTGCATTGCAGGATGAAGGATTTTCAGGAGAACAGAGCTTTTTGACAGATGAGGAACTAGATTACCAGGATAGACCCAGCTGAAGTGCCATTTATTTATTTACTGTAAAAAAGTATTATAGTAGTATAAATGTATTATAACAGAATAAAAAGAACATAATAAATAAAAGAATAAATAAAATAGAAATGCAAAACCTGTGATGTGGCCCTCTGTGTGATTGCTGATAGGAACTGTTTTGAGGCTTGGCACCAGTGAATTTCATGAGGCCCCAAACGCCTGGACTTCTTTTGGAAAAATGTCAATAGTTTTTGTTCTGTACAAGTTATAATGTTTATTCCTGTGCTCCAGGACTCCAAAGACATGAACAAACTATTTTCCATTAATTGCTTAGCTTTTATTTATTTGTGTGTGATTTCAATAAATAATTGAGTGATTCCATTTCCGATTTATTTTTTCATTTGTCTTTATGGTCCCATAACTTATTTTACATTCAGGTGACATCAATGTAACACAAATATGCTGAAAGTTCAATTTGTCCTGAAAAAAAAGAGGTGTGTCAATTGTCTGTGCACCAAAGGGTTGATATTTTACAAGCTTTTTTAGTAAATGACACCAGACGAAAAATTTATTGTAAAAATACCCTTAGGTCTCAGAGGGTTAATCAAGACAGCTCACAGAACAGAATGACATGATACGACAACGAACCAACACTGAGTACTTATCTTGAAAAATGGCAGATTGCAACCAACTTTTAAGTGCATACCGCCACCTACTGTACTGGAGTGTGTAACATCATGCTATTTAATTGTTCTCATATTTTACCCATCCTAACACTGAGTAACCAACACAAGGACCTTAAATAAGGAACAAACATAAGAGGGTAACAAGGCAGGCAGGTGGGGGAAATTAAACAATAACGAGGTAACAAGATGGGTGGGGTCAGACAATTGACAGGAGCACATGGCACAAGGAATTAACAGGACAGCACACCAGACTAAACAAAGACAAATGACAAACCACAGGCCATAAGTTAACACACACAACATGACAAATCCTGACAGAAACAGCCATTATCTCCAAGCACTCTGATATCATCATGTACCTGCAGGAGGTGGACCACAGGAAGTGCTAATGCATTCAGTCTTTGTAGGAAACTAAAAACTGGTACTAGTCTCAGTGTCGAAATATGTTGCCAAAGAATACTCACAAAGACAAAATAACAAGAGAAGTCTTTTTAATCCCTATAACACAGGGAGAAACAGGCTTCCAACACATAACCAATATGACATTCAGACAGGGCAAAGAACTATAAATACATGGGAAACATGGGACTATAAATACTAAACCTAATGAGGATTTATGAACTAATTAACAAGGGACAGGTGAATGAAATGAATCAGAGAAACTGAAAATTATCAAACAGAAGGTGAACACAAAGACAAAATTACTCTCAGTTTGTCATTAAGTTTTTTTGTTGTTGTTATTATTAAGTGCCAACAAATTAATAGCTATAGATGAGCTATAGAGACAAGGAGAAAAGGTACTTGTAAATTTTCTTGCTAGAAATCACAAAAACTGTGAGAATGTTGGTCAAAAACATACTTTTACACATAAAAATGTTCCACCAAACGCATCTTTCAGATGCCACATTTACTTTTTTTAGCTGAATGAAAAGCACAGCATTGCAGAATATCAAAGGCAGAGAAGGATACATGCCTTTAAAAATCGATCAAACTAAGGTATCTAAGGAGAAAAGAAGTGAAGCTATAGTTAACATTGGATTTGGACGTGACTTAAAGCCTTCCTACCTTGAAATGCATTCTCCAAAGGCATCATTTTTAAGCTTTCGGACGCAGCCATTGTGTGAGTGTTTATTTTAATGGGTTCGATTTTTGTTGCAGTTATGCTTGAACTGATTTGCTCAAATGCACTGGTTTTGTAGATGAATTGTGCACTCCTACCTGTGAAATTCCAGACAATTCACTGACTGATGTGTTGGTGTGGGTGTGCATATGAATGTCTTAGACATTTCTGCTCATATAGAAGGAGGATGTTCTTCTTGTGTCTGCTGCAGTACACTGTTCACATAATGTATACACCATATTAAAGGAATATTCTGGGTTAAATATGAGCTTAAGCTCTATTGACATCATCTGTGGCATGCTGTCGATTACAACAGAAAATATTTCAGTTCGTCTATCTGTTTTGTGATGTATGGTTGGAATGCACTTATTTTGGGAGTCTATGTGGTGAATGTATAGCCAAACACATATATATGAAGTGAACATTCTTTTTCCTGATTTTAAGAAAAACTTTTGAGAATTTACCTAAAGGGGTTGAATCTATCTGGAAACTAACATATTCAAAACTAACTTACATTTTGGTAAATTGATGGGAAATTCAGATGCATTTATACAATCCCATTCGTATGTTTTCACACAATGCTTATACCCCACTAAGGGTTGAGTTTAGGGGCAGACCAGCACTCACGTTTTGTGAAAATAAGGCTCATTTCATTCCCTATAAAATAAATGTGTATTCTAAACTGTAGCAACAGTTTCCCAATAATTTTCCAATTACAAATCATCACAATAAGATCTTTTGTCTCTTTTGTCTCTTTGATCTTCTGTCTATCTCACTTTCTATGCCAACCATTGCACCTTTTCTTTGTTTCATTGGCTTTTCTCCCAAGTAATTACTGTTTATGGCCTGTGCCTTTGGACATTTTAGTTTATATATATATATTTTATAATTGAGTCAAATGTTGGCGAAAGAGATGGCTAAAGGCTCAGAAGCTCGGGTAGAGATAGACAGGTCCCTCCACCAGCTTGGAACAGACAAGGTTAAGGTCCGCAGAAATAATTTTGTACCTTTTTGGGAATATACCACAAGGCGCCATTCACTTGCACGGTTCACTTTGTCCCACATAATGTGCAACTGCTACAAGGACAAGTGTGTGCCTTAATGCTTCAGCGAACCATTCAGTGCACCCTACAGACTGACCTATCAGCTTTTAGGATAAGTTTAGTGCAGGGGCATTCAATTAAAGCTCCAAGAGGTCACTGGGGACCTGCAGCCTCTACATTTTCTTCCCAACAAAGTCTGGACAATACTAGACAGTTCTGTTCCTTTGGCTGCTTGCTTCCACAGTGGCTTTCCATTGCAAGCAGTGTGCCTCTTGAATTCTGTCTCAAATATATGCGTGTATTATAACTACAATTGTTTATGTAATTGGTGACCTCTGGTTTAGTGTTAGTGGAGCACTTACTCACCAAGATGCATAACAGCCAGTCATTTAGCCCTCATGGAAATAAGTTCGCTTGGTAACATTTTACAATAAATTCCTATTAGTTAATCAATTAACTAACAATGAACATTACATAAGAGTAACAGTATTTATTATTATGTTAATCTTAGTTAAATATAATTAGCTACATTAAATAATATTAACAGGTACAACTCCTGATTTGAATAAAGTAGTATTTAACTAATGTTAACAAATTGAACCTTATTTACCTAATTTATTAGTTTAATTATTTTCAACTGACATTAAATGGTCTAAACTATCCTGTTGTGGTTTGTGGAGTTTTGTCAGTGTGTCTAATGAAGACTTTCCTTATGAAATATACATGGAAATATTTCATTAGTATTTAAACAAGCCATTCATGAAAGGTGGATGGTTCAAACAACAATAACACACAGGAATCGGTTTAGCTGTTGTTCATGCTGGGTTTTGATGCACTTCAAACAGTGAGCTGGTGGTGAGTGATGTCTTAAGAACAGTGCCAAAGTTTCCCGTGTTCCTCATTGCAGGATGTTCCCTTCTGTTCTTCCTGACTTAATGAGCTGCCACATGTCGGATGTGGAACAGCTCTACACATGGTCTCTCCTTCAGAGAGGTCTATGAGATTGTACATCTCTCTACTTGACTCTAAAAGCATCTGCTGCTTGTGATAAAAGAGGAGAGCAGCACTGACATTTGGAGATTCAGAGAGGACACTTGAGTTCCACATGATGAAAATTTGATTACTTTATGTAAGAGTACTTGAGTGGAGATGGGCTCTCTGAGAATCTCTGTTCTTGTGATGTGCCACTGGGTTCCATGGGGTCAGACTGGGGATCCTCATTCCTCAATCAAACGATGGAGGAAAATCCTATGATTGCTACATCACAAGCAAAAGCTATACTGATTAGTCATTTTAGTGATTACTGATGGCCATTCAAAAGACTAAAGCACCATGTGTTATGAAATTCTAAATTATACATAAATTAGAGCTGTGTTTGCACTGATTGATCTCATTGATTTATAATAAATAATATTACGGTCCCACTTTATATTAAGCGGATTTAAGTGCTATGTAATTACATTGAAATTAATAATTTGATACAATGGATTTATTGTGTACATACATGTTTTTACATTGTACTTACATTTTAAAATTCCAGCATGTAATTACAGCTATACTGTAATTGATTTATGTAATTACATTTGTAATTACACTGTTGACCCTCCCCTCACACCTTAACCTACCCTTAAACCTACCCATACCACCACATCTGTCCCTAACCTTACCCGTACCACACCGCAATAGCAGCAAAAGTGTTTTACAATACAACAGGAACACAATAATACATTGTACTTATTGTTCAATGTACAAAGTAAGTACATAGTACTTAAAGCCACTTAATATAAAGTGGGACCAATATTACTTTTTGGTTTACATCCATCAAGTTAAAGTCATGATGTGAGGTACTTCAAAGATGGTTATTGCCATATATTCATATGTGTTGGAGTTTGTTGAATGCCATGATTTGTCAGTGGAATACATTTGACCTAAGATAACTTGAGACGTCCAACTATGTCTGTTCACTGACACTATTTACCTAACCACCTCCATTTCATCAAAGTGCAGTTGCTCTATTTCTCACTCATCTCATCCTCTGGAGCCAATGAGAGTCATAGGTGTGGGTTTTTCCATGACCCATTTTCATGATGTGGGAGACCCACACTCTCTCTGTGGAGGCATTTCTACAGGAATCCATTTGCTCGAGAACACCTGGGCAGAGGATCAGATATATTAATCGTGATTAATGGCCTCTTACAGATCCTGCACACATTCACAGCCCATAAAAGTTGTAATTAGGGTTTAATTTAGTGAGGCTTCAATGAGTAACTGCAGATAGTGGGATTAGCACTATTGATCAGGTATTTAAATAGGGGTAATTATGTACATTTCAAGCTAAAATATAAACAAGGTGCCATTTTTATATGTTTTGGTATGTGGTGGGAACTCAAAAAATAATCGTCACATTAATACATTTATAAAAGCCAATGGGCTATAAGGCTTATTTACAGTTCATTGTATAACCTGCTGAAATCGTCCCGGTCTCAATACATTATAAATTATAAATAACTCCTAATAAGACATAAAAGAAAACTACATTGGAAATGTACAATTCAATAAACCCTAAATCAGCAATTTCGGCATTTCCCATTTCATACTGTATCACTGATAAAATGAAAACTTAAGGAAAAGGAAAATGTGTCATTTTTTGGGGAAAAAACAGAAACAAGGAAACAATTATTTTCAAGTAGAATGCAGGAGACACCTAACCATATGACATTTTAATTTATCCTTACATATTAGGAGGACCATGTTTGATTTCCAAATATTATAGTTTATATAGTTTGAAAGTATGTGTTTTTTATTGTCTTAAAGTTGACATGAAAAATCTATCTACAAAGATCCATTATCTTTGTAGTAGCTGTTAGCTTAGTGTCATATATGGAGCAATAGAAACTGACACCATGTTTGTGTATAATGTTTCACAAACGTGAAATGATGGCATGTAAACAGTCAGCAGTGGTGGACTTAGGACAGAACTTTGAGGGACACCATAAAATCATCATACCGTCGTGTTGAGTTTTGTACATTTTTAACTGACTCCTGCTTTATCCGAATAAACCGAATTAATCTTTCACTGAATTGAACAATAAACTTGTCAGAACAGCATCTATCTTTTTCAAAAGGTACAAACTGCTGCTCCGACATTTGTACAGATAGAAGAGATAACAGTGGAAATTTAATTAACCATTTTGGCTCAGTTTTGGTACTTCTTTGAGCCAGTCATTATGCACCTGCATAGAGCACATTAGTCATTTCCACAAATAGTATTTGGGATAATTCATTTCGGTGGTGTTTTGGTGAAGGAAAGAACAAGAGCAGAGAGCATATTACTGGATAAAAGCATGGAGGATGATGTAGTGGAGAGTAATGTTAGTCTAAGTGAGTAATGGGGAGAGCGAGTGAGAACAATTGGACTAGAAATTGGTCTAGGACTAGAACTAGTAAAAATCCTTGGTGAATTGTTCTCCCAAAAATAAAAAAAATCTGTCATTACTCACTGTCTATCTAAACCTGCATAACTTCCTTCTGCAGAACAAACAAGAACAAAAATAATGTTGGTGATCAAAATCGGACATTATGTTATTTATTTCTTTATTTATTTTACACTGTTTAGTGTAACAGTCTATATATTCTTCCAAATTTGACAAATTTTTAAAAATAGTTTTGCTACATCTATATGGTGGATTTGTGGATTTTCGGGATAAGACTGATCTTTTTCACCCCAGCTAAAGGACTCATATCTTACATGTGTACTAGCTTGGATACCCCGCCCACAAAATATTTTGATCGGGAAGTTCGGTCTGGACTCGATCCATTTCAAGGGGGTAATCCACCAGCCGGAAACGGAAGTCTCCCCGGGGGCCGCCATTGGCTAATTGTTACGGAATGTGGTGACCAGGAAGCACAAGGAGACAAGGAGAACCGGGCAACAGGAATTTAATCAAAAGCACAGGAGTAACAGACACCACATTATACATAAACGAGAACAGACCTGGAGTTAGTAATACTGGGTTTACTGTAACCATTGAGGTGTTTGGCTATAGGTGTATATGTAATTGACAAATTAGCTCATGTAGTGTCATTTTGAATGTTAGTGTTTTGAAATGGCAAACATGTGACTTTATGTCAGATTGTTGTGTCTTATGCAGGGTTCAGTGCATTTAAAAAGTGGCATTTTGAAATGCAAAATGTGTGTAAAGCAGAAAATGTGTTTTGCTCTGTGTGTGTCCGTTTAAATAATTGTGCTGTGCATGTCATTTTAGTGTGTTAGTAATTGGAAAAAAAACTGTAAGACACACCTCATAATCAAAGGAGCAGTATCAGACTCACATTCTGACTTGAATATTCGTATGAACAAGTCAGGCTACAATACATGTGTACATCTTCAGATACAAATATGGTTTTGATGTCATTAAATGAATGAATATAACATGCCTGTTTAAAATTGTTTAATGAATGATGAAAAGTGAGACCTGCAGCAAATACATTAACAACATGGACTGTTCCAAAAATGCTTGAAGAGTTGGAATATGAAGCACAAAACAATGGACTAGGCTGGCTTGATTGACATGATCATTGAAAAATCAAAAAAATCACACAGATTCGGAAAGACATGAAAGTGAGTAAATATTGACGGAATTGTCAAATTTGGGTGAACTATCCCTTCAAAAGAGAAGAAGAGAAAATGTCGGCTGCATGATAATGTGCAGAGATGAAGACACAATGTACTTTACAAGGAGGTGTTCAAGGAAAAAGAAAGAGTGATAGAGAGAGGACAGGAGTGGTAAAATGGTGACAGTTGTCCTCCTCAGACACTGTTGAGTGGCTTTCTGACCCTTAAATGCTTTATAGCTGCTCATTAAACTTAATCCCTAGAGCCCCGAAACGAATTTACAACACAGTATCCTGAATCGGTATTTTTCTATATCAAAACCAGCAGCTCATGACATAATATGACTGTGTCATTGAGAGATATTTGAGAAGTTCAGCAGAAAACCTCCTTGTCTCTTCTGACATCTAGTTGCTACGTGCACTGGATGATTATGTGTGTGTGTGTGTGCGTGCATGTGTGAGGCGGGTTCCCGCTCATATAGGGCAAACCAGAGGCAGACTCAGCAGTGGCAGCAGTGAGAGGGTAGAGTGTGTGGACATTTCATCTCTGTGACTGGATGTTAGCACTCTCTCTTACCTCGGCGGGACAAAGACTGTCTGTATGTATCATCTCTTTCTTGTAGCTTTCCTTTCAGCTTTGCCTCCAATGAATGTCTGCAGATGGAGTCCTCTGTGGCACATGTGTGGCAAGGAGCCTGTGTGAATGGAGACCTTAATCTCCCATTAGAGTTGGTGTGTTCAGCTGCGTGATGGGATCGAAAAGTCAGGCTCAGGTAAAAGAGCTGCTTTGTTTTCCATTTGAAACATTTTTGATAGATGTGATTCGGTTGCGAAAATGTACCAATGTGTTGTTTGCTCTGGGGACTGTGTTTATATTTGGGACAGTGTTTGGTTTCTAAGAACGTGTTCTGGGAACTTGAGAGGGATGTTATGGATGGCACAAAAGGAGTGCTGGAAGGGAAGAGAGAAAAGAGGGATGAGGTGTGGAGAAGGAGAGAAAGAAATGGCAGGGAGACCAGAGGGGTTTCCTCCTGTTTGTTTGTTTTTTTTCTTTCTTTCGCAAAGACAGCTGTCGCGGGTTTTTCTTTTTCACCCTGACAGCTGATTGCTGGATGACAACAGCAGTATCAGGCTGCAGGCTGTGAAAATCCCTTAGAAAAATGTTTCCACGAGCCTACAGAGTGTGATGTAAATGACAGTGGAGGAAACACCCCAATCTGCAGGATGTGTTCCGTGTTTGATGGTGAATGTGATGAAACTCCTACCTGATGTGGTTTTCATTTCATTTCACGGGGCTGTTTCTGATCGTTTCTCCACAAACCATAAGCAAATAAACACACGAAAGTGTACATGAAAATATGCAAAGATGTGAGATACTGAAAAAATGGTCCCACTGCTAAAGTGCAGTAGGAGTCATAATTCATATTGCATGCTGTGGAAAGTTTGAGTTTAAATAATTGGTTTTGAAAACAAATCAGGAATATGCACAACAGGAACAAAGTGTTTTATGCAATAGGGAGAACAGGCATAAATGTACCATTTGGATCCAAATAATTAGTAATTCCCACAGAAGTATCTAGTAACACTTTCATCTGTGAGCTATTACTTACGAATTATTTGGATCCGTATTATAAAGTAAAAAATCATTGGAACTAACTAGTAATGACTCAAGTGTTACTACATGATCTAGTCATGATTTGTGCAACCGTTTGAGATTTTTGGTGAACTTTAGTATACTTTTAGAAAATATCTTTTGTAACACTTGAGTAATTACTAGTTAGTTCCAATGATCTTCACTTTATAATACGAATCCAAATAATTAGTAATTCCCACAGAAGTATGTAGTAACACTTTCATCTGTGAGCTATTACTTACGAATTTGTTAATAAGAGTTTATTTTAGTTAATATTAGTTACTAGATTGTTAATAAACTTTTTCAATCGTTCTCTGGGAAGTATTAAAAAATAGTAGTTATTGATTAGTTAATAGTGAACTTCCACTTTCGTCTGTGCGCTATTACTTACTAGTTCGTTAATCAGAGCTTCTTGTTAGTTAATAATAGTTACTAGATTGTTAATATTGTGTTACTCATTAGTTCTTGTGTAGTTATTCATTAACGAAGGAACCGTATTCTAAAGTGTTACCCATTTTTGTATGTGATGACACAAGCAATGAAATGAGGACTATTAGTTTTATATGGAATGACTATTCAGCATTCACAATAGTTACAGTAATTTGGACTGATATGACATTTAAGCAAATGATAATGTTATAAAACAGCAGTGAGTTGAAAGCAATTGATGCATGGCCAAAAGCATTTGCAATTTGTTGGAAGGAATGAGAAACTGCTATGATGTGCACAAATGACAAAATGTTGTGCAGGTTGAACTAAATGTTGTGCAAATGTAAATAGTGATGTGTGTAAGGGCGTGGCCAAGAACAGGCAGGACAGGTTGTAAACAAGAAAGAAGATTTATTTCTTCTAAATAATAATTACACACAGGGGCAGATCCAATGAAAGTAATTTCCAAAATAAAGTCCATAAAAATCATAGACCTAAGATGGAAGTCAACTGAAACAAACAAAAATTAAACTGGCCTCAAAATAAATAAATCTCCCCTGGTAAACAAAATAAAAACAACTAAGGTCAGCAAACCATGATGTTAATATGGCTGGGCAAAAATCTGACTACCATTCACACATTCCCTCTCCAAAATATACCCCTTAACCTCTACCAAGAAAAAAAGAAAAGGTAAGTATCAAAAATAAATCTTTCCCCAATTAACAACAAATATTTAACTAAAAATATACACTATCATAACAAACATAATTTAATCAACTGCTTGAAGCGCAATACAAAACTACTTCAAACAAACAAAATAGAAATTAAACTGGATGAAATAATAAAAAGGAATCCCCCTCCTTATCGGATCAAGATGGTACAGTCCAATTTCCTCTGGAACGGCTCAAAAGTGGAGGCTGAAGCCCCGCCTCTTCCTTTGTTGGCCTTCACATGGAATGCGGCCGCTCACTCCATGGACCAGAGGAATCCAGGACTCAGGTAAAATCAAACAGTAAAGAGAGAATGTAAGTAGTGTGCACCCTTCCATACGTTCAAACTTTAATAAACTGTTTAACTCATAACCTTGTCCTGTGTTTATTAATAATAGTAAGGGATTTTAAATCAAGTAACAAACCATAATAAATTATAAATTATACTTCAGAATAAACAATATAAATCATGATAGAATTAATGTGAGGTGAGCAACGCACCCGTCACAATGTGAAAAATGCACCAAAGCGACTGAGAAAAACTGTAACTATCTAAGCACATGGTCTAGAACGCATGGCACAAGTGCAGTTAGGTCGTGTCTGAATCCACTTTTGCTAGTTTAATGACAGGAAAAATGGCCGGCGTGGTCTAAAAGGGTTGTCTCTATTCTCTTACAGTTTTTCACAGTCGCTTTGGTACATTTCTCAAATCATCCCCGACACTTGCATTTCTCAAAACAATTCGTACAAATAGCAAAACACCATTGATTTCCTGCAAAAGCCAGTCTCTTGTTCAAAATCCTTAGTTCATCTCTCAAAAGTAAATATCTGTGTCAATGAACATGTCCTTGTGTCAATGTGTACGGATAAAACAGTGAAATTGCTTAGTTATGTTGTCAATATAAAAGTGTACTCTGGAGGGATGTTGTGATGTAAACTATGGCTAAAGTTTTGATGACAATTATTGTAAATTGTTGGTTACACCTTAGTGCATGTGGGAGTTTGATTGCAAGACACTGGGCAATATTCACATTTACGCTTTTACTGTTTGTGCTGTAATTGACAGACCATATCATTGCGATACAGAAAGGAAAAGACAGCACTGCATAGCATAAAGAAAAAAAAAAAGAAAAAAGTAGAAATGTGAACAGTACAGATTTAGAAAAAAAGTCTAATGGAAATGTATATAAATGTACTTGACATATTATGACAACTTGTTCAACCATTTTGCATGCACTGTAAAAAAATATTGTTGGTTTAACTTAAAAAAGTAAGTAACCATGGTTGCCTTAATATTTTAAGCTCATTGAACTGGAAAACGTGAGTTAATACAATGAAGGAGATTAATTTAACCATCAGAAACTCAAAATAATAAGTTATCTCAACTAAATAAATTATTATAAAGTTGATTTGACAAAAGAAAATATGTTGTGATAACAAATCTTGAAAATATTTTTTTTACAGTGTGTAAAGACTTATGATATGAACTAATGCCTAAATGTTGTGGGGTGAGACTATTCAGCAGAGACCCATTATAATACATTTTTGATCAACATGACATAAGCAATTGATGAAACAGCAGAGAATTGAACACAATCATTTACATGGGTTTGTACAGAATGGTGTGTTTTGGGTGTAACATGTAAACCAATCATAGTCACGAGTTCACACTTATACAATTACAGTGGATAAGGTTTAATGCGTGTTTTTGGCGTGCTATCCGGGGAGAGGGTTCTGAGCTCGGGGTTTGGCCCGAACCCAGAGTACTCCCCCTATGTAAGTGTTTAGGACTAGAAGTTTGGAGAAGGGGCGGTGGATGGATGCTGCTAAACTATTAATGGAGTGAGGTGAGATTGCTGAATCTATATAATTACCTGATTAATATATATTAATCTATATATATATTAATTACCTGAACATGCTCGTCCCGAACTTTGTTAATAAAACATCATTAAAGGGCAGTTGCGCTTGCGTCATGGCGGATTTGCTATTTATGTGGCGGCAGTGTTGTGCCTGAACACGTTCAATGAGCGATAGTTCATAAACGCGTTCATATTTTGGGGCGAACGTGAGCTGAACGTACTGTATTATTGCCTGATGAACATGACTGTGAACTCGTTCATTTTGGTGTCTGTGAACGCACGCTCTCTCAGTTTAACTTTGTACAATAGGGTGCCATGTGCCACAGATACACTAGTTGAGAACCACTGGCCTGTTTAATATAGAAATGCTGACATTTGGAAAAACAATCTTTATCACTAGAAAGACGATCTCTGGTGAATTGAAAATCCAGCCTGTCATTTCTACAGTGTTTATGAAGCATTATTGATTATGCTGTATGAAAAGGGGTACAAATTGGCAGAGATGGTAAAAGCATTCCTGCTGCTCAGAATAACGGGAGACAGAAAAGAATGCTAATGTGAGTGCGATACTCTATTATAAATTAATGAATTAGCTAAATTCATCTCTGTCTCGTAGAGAATGTGATAACTAGATTTGGCATTGAAATTATTAATTCATGTGTTTGATATACAGCTACTCAGCAGGTGGATTGGCCCCATCTCACTTCCCTCACAGTTTCTCTTTTTTCCTCAGATCTTCTTCTTACAAAGCTTCATTCTGATATTTTTTTTTGTTTGTGCCTGCTCTGATCAACATATTATTCTGAAGACATATTATTCTGTGATTAGTCCACTAATTTGATTGGTCGAGGGACATTCCGGGAGTTCCAACAGCACTGGTCTGGAACATTTCACTGTTTGTGTCACTACTCTTTTCTATGTTCTAGTTGAACTGAACTTTTTTTGCTGTCGCAGCAAAAATAAACAAGATATCTGACTATAGTGTTTCTAAAAGGTCAGTTACTGGATAATAACTTGTTTTTTGGAACTGCGGTATAAAAACAATATCACACTTGAGTGATAATAGCTTTTATTGAGGTCAAGCTCTGAAGTCTTTGTAATGGCTTCTTGCATTTATTTTGTGTGGCAAGATGGAAGCGCAGTGTGAAAAGACAGGGAAGCATGGAAAAAGTTGCAATGATTTTTCTCACGTACAGTAGAGCAGCATGCAGCAGCCAATCAGACGAGAGTCTGCTTTGATTACTGTGAGTCTGTTGATTGCTGTGGGGGTGGAAAGTTTTGCCATTGGCCAACAGACTTCAGCTGACAATAGAGTATCCCGAAGGAAAGAAAATAATCACTAATAAAATCTCTTTAAAGGGATGCTCAATCCAAGAATCAATAGACTGTCATTTACTTATCCTTACACTGTCCCAGTTGTAAGCTATAGTTTTTTCTTCAGATGAACACAAACAAAGATTTTTAGAAAAGTAATCCTTCTGAGTCCTTGTAATGCAAGTGAGACCTCCAAAGTTCACACTTCAAAAACCACACAAAGACAAACACAATGGTAATCCAAATGACATCAGTTCAATCACAAATGTTCAAATTATCTATCCAAAAAGCATGAGAGGAGGCCTGTATGACTCACGTACGTTCCTCGACATTTTTCTGCATCCCTCTGCCACCCTGATTGGGAGAAGTAATGGGTTTGGGCCAAAATTCAGAGGTCTGGGCCTCACTCTGAATCAATGTTGATGACGAAATGTTATTCTCTTCACAATTTTAAACGTTTTTTCATCGTTTTATCTCTCTATGATTATTTTACGTCTGCAACGATGCTTGAATGAAACATACTTGAAAAACCCCATATGCAATAAAACCCCTCAGCAATAAAACCTCTGAGTAACGCAGTTTTTCTCTGGAATGTCCTGCACAGGTGAGATAAATAAAAGCTTACATATCTCCAGATTCATGCTGCTTTTGTTGTCATTGGTGCCGCAAAAAGCATAAAAGGCTCATCCGCTTATGGGTGACACTTTGTTTCAGGAGTCTCAGAGCAGTTTGCTAGTTTTTTAATCCTGTATGTGAACACTGCATTGGAACTCAAATTTGGTCCGTTGCGATTATTGATTGATTATTGATTATTGAATTATTGATCTAATAAAAATAACCATGATAATTGTGCAGTTTGAATTGTAATCACATTTTGTTAATCAAATAAGTGAAATTTAAGCATGCAAATTAGTGGGTCCCTCTTTTATGACATTATTTGGCCCGCCCCAGCCCGCACCGCACCACTGTCTCTATTTTTACAACCCGCCCCGCCCCGCACTGCACCCGCGACCATTAAAAAGACATAATGTAAATGAAAACAGCCTTTATTTCAGCCTGAAAGTGCTTGGAAACACATTGCCCTGTAATCTGCTTATATTAATAAACATTTTCAACATTTACAAAGCAGCATTTGTATTCATCTAATAGGCTAAACCATTTTTTTATTTCTTAGATCCCCCACAAATATGTCTTGACATGCTGGAAGTGCCCATTTTGTGGCGCTACTGTTTTTTATATTTTTCACACGAGTTGCACTCTTCAGGTAGCCGATTACTGTTGTCTACTGCTGCAACTACTTCTGAGAACCGCTCCCAAACATTAGATTTAGCAGCCTGACCCTTTTTTCTTTTAATCATGTTTATTCCCGACCTCAATTTCTCCCGCACCTCGTCTTCCATCTTCACTCCTGCCTTACCTGTTAGCCAGGTTCCTATTTCTGTTCACTATTTTGACCGTGACCTTTACCTTTTCTGTGATATTTCATCTGACACCCGTGGATTTAAACAATTGTCACTTTTGCAAATTATATTTCAGCACAAAATCCTAGGCCGTGAGTATTCAGTAAACTTATTTTCTTGATCTTAAACACATCCACCTCTCGAACACATTTCCTTTCTTACACCTTTCTTTATATCACTCTCTGTGTATTCATGTGCACAATGTGTGTCAGACCCAGGCGTATTTCTCCCGTAGAGCTGTGTTGGCCTGTGGGATGGATTATAGCCTGTCATGATGGTTCCCTGCTGCTTTGCTTTATTCCGGGTCACTGCGACCTTCCATACCTGTAGTTTCTTTCTCAGACTCAGCATCCTTATCTGATTGCTTTTAATGCTCGGATGTTGCGTTACGTGAACCTGAATAGACGTATCTATTAATTTTTTATAAGCGTTTTAGCAGATGTGTTTATCCAAAGTGATTTGAAATTAACAATATAAGTGCATAAAAAGTATTTCACTTGGGTTTGCTCGCTATGTTTTGGTGTCTCACAGCACTTTTAAGACACTGTGTCACATTCAATAGTAGAGGCAGGTTGACTGTAACAGTTCAGCAGAGTTTTTTTTTTTTATGAACCCATGTGCAGCATTAAAGTTGCCATGAAACACAAGTTGTGATGTTTATCCAAGTGAAACTGCTTCTTGAATGGCGGAACTTTTTTTTATTCATTGGGAAATGATTGGATCATTAGATCATTGTCATTTGCTAATGTGAGTGACAGGATGCTGGACCCCTTGCACCAATGCACATATAATTAGAGAACAGATGGAGGGGTCGAGAAGACAGTGCTTTTAGGCCCGTCCACACTACTGCGTTTTCGTTTAAAAATGGAGAATTAAAACGAATACAATCTCCGTCCACACCAGCGTTTTATCTGCGTATTAGAAATGATCTCCGTCCACATTAAAACGACTGAAAACGCGGATCACGTGACCATTCACCAACACTGGACATGCAGTGTAAACAGTGATTGACGAATCAGGAAAGGACGTGTCATGACTGATAACACCCAATCATAGAGCCGAGCGTGAGCCTCTGCGTCAGCGTTTCTGAACTCCTCCGTTTTGTCTCGTCCACACTAAAACACCCTCCGGAGATTCAAAATGCAAAACTCAGCTGCAGCGTTTCTAAACGTCTCCGTTTTAGGTCTTCGTTTAGTCTGGACGGGAGGTGCAAACGTAGCAAAAAGTCTCCGTTTTTAAACGAAAACGCAGTATGTGGACGGGGCCTTAATGTGCATGGATAAATCACTTATAAAAAAGCACTGCAACAATCCATAAAAAAATAAGATACTGACTTTCTTGGCAACTTTAAAGACTCTCACATGACACTTGGAAATACAGGCAGCCATCGCTGGTGTCATAATAATATAATATGCTATTTCATATTAATATATGCAATTTCGATGTAATGTGGTTCTTAAATATATATTTTATCTTATGTGTTAAAGTATTTCTGTCTTATCTGCAATTATGTGTATTTTATGTTGCAATGAGTCAGATCCTGCCTGAGCAAAGATATTTCTAACCCGCTATCCCAGTTTTCCCAGCAGAGATGAAATGGCTGGCAAATTAGTTGAAGATACCTAATAAAATGTTTGTTTAAGCATCAAATTGCTTTCAAAAGGTTAAATTTTTTTCCCATAGACATCAGTTTTAGACATTAGCTTGTATTACGTTTGTATTATGTCGATGATTGCTTTCTCTAGTCTACAGCAACAGTGACAACATGTCATTAAACAACATAGAGGATGAATTTCTGGTTGTTGTACTGATTTATGCCAAATAATGTGGTCTAGACATCCGCAGCAGGTTGACTTTTGCTTCCCACTGCCTCACCCTCCTCTCATCCATTTTCCTTTCTTAGTTTCATCCTCTCTTAGTTTCTTTCCTCGCTACTCATCGGAAATCATTTCAGTGTCTGACTATATGATTATGAGCTTAAATGAAGAGCTACACCCGCTTTAACTCCATTATGTACTTCATACTGCATGACAACCAAAGCATGGCATGAGAAGCTCTTCCCTTTGCACTGGATCTACACATGCCCAGATCAAACACATACCAACCCCAGTCTGTCCATGTGAGTCCTCTCGCCCTGGCACCACTTCTTGGCCCTCCTCACCACAGCTGGTTCTGGTAGGGTGAAAGTGGGTTAGGCATGTGCTCTGAGCCTCTGGGTCAGGGGTGGATACAGCAGGATTGGAGGGGGTTAATGGAGGTTTATAATAGTCACAGTAGCCAGAGGCAGGAGTCTATTAAAGGTGGCTGCTCCCTCAGGTCCCGCTCGTTCATCTACAGAACTACAATATTAGGGCAGAAATGAGTAGAAACGGAAATATGGAACATGATCAACTCAGAATGTTGGGTTATACATCTATTTCAGGAAATTGTTTCACTCTCTTAATAAGTCATATATTACAAGTACAGCTTTGAAATTGGAAATCAAAGCAGCTTTATTGTACTCATTAATTCGCTGTCCTAGATATTGCAATACAAGATAGTGATTGTTGACAAGAAACCTTCACTTGAGAGCGCCGTAGTGAAGAAAACGGCTCCAGAAATTGTGTAAGATTACTTAAGACTTCTACATACGAGTCAATGTTTGATGGGAGGTAGGTGGACACAGTGTTTCAGATCTTCAGAAAATCTGTGCAGAGATTCACTCACTATGGAAAGTCACTCAGGGCGAACAATTGAAAGGGTCATATGTAATAAGTAATAAGATAGAAGTGGATTTGATAGTTCTATTACTGAACACCAGAATACAATTTGATGTGATTCCACTTGGTATATAGCTAATAATTTGTTGCTGTAAAAAGATGTGGGAGAAGTTCTCAAAGCTTTGCCAAGAGACTGTTATTTAAGAACCACAGCTTTTTTTATCTACTAAATACTGCTTATGTGTTGTTCTACTTTTGTGGTGACATATATTTCTTATTCTTATCAACGTAACACTCAAGTATCCTTACATTGCTTATTTCCTGCTAAGATGAATTTTATATTCTTTTAAATGTAGATAAAGGTTGTCAAGAGCTCGGTTAAAGGCGATTGATGCTGATTTAGTAGTTCCCAGCTCTCCTTAAAGGGGACATATGCTAAATCCAATTTTTTAGCCCTTAAATGCATTTTGTTGTATATTTGGAGTGTTTATAAGTACAGAAAAGTTGAAATTATTCTCTTCAGGTGTATCGTTTATATATTTATATTCTGTTTTGGTCATATTTTGCAACCTGTTCAGATTTTTCTGTTCTCTATGACGTATTTTGAACAATTACATCACAGTATTTGCAGTGAAACTGACAAATTAGGACATTGACTACCGGCCCAACACTTCGGCAATCCGCCATTATTATTTCTCGCTCTGACTTTGTTGTCCAAGCTCAAGAATGCAGAAGTTACGAGAGGGCAAGTCAAAATGTTCGATTGTTGGATGTAGTGACCCGAAGCACTTCAAGGATTCCAATTTCAACAACATCTGCCAGTATAAAGAAGGGTTTGCCGATCGAATTCGTCTGAATGAGGGGTAAATTCCTTCTATCTTTGGAGATGACGAACAGAGCGGGGTATGACGCATCTCCTTTTTATTTAAAGAGGCCGCTCCAAAACGAGTTGCTCACAGACGCACATCAGAAAAGGGGTAAAAAAGGGGCCTGTAGAGCTATAATAATGAGGAATTCAGACCCAAGCATTGCAGTTTTGCTTTATATAGACCACACATGTATGATTTATAGGGTTGGGAACCGAGAACCGGTTCTTTTCCAGAACCAGTTGTGTTTTTGAAAAAATACTGGAACCGTGCAAAATTCCTAAGTTTCGGTTCCGAAAACGGTTCTGATGCCGATGCGATATCATCATGTGGGCGAAGTGCTGGGAGTAGAAGACGCCGTCTTATTCCTAAATGACAAAAACTTCACCACTGAAGTTGCGATTTGCTCTCACACGCGCTGCATTTGTCACACACAGACACACGCACGCTGCGCGCGCCAACCGCCGAGTCACTCTCTAGCCTACATTAAAATCTGTTTGCGCTGAGAGAGAGAGAGCAGTTGTCGATATGAAACTGCTTTACAATCACACAGTCTCAATATTTATTTGTTTCACATATTCAAATGAATTCCGTTACAGAATTAGTGAGATTATAGTGTGGTCAAAACAGATGCAGTCCGTATATTTTTTTGTGTTCAGAATTTACAAAATATATACAATGAGCAAGTGCATCATTATGTTTTTTTTTTTCAAACCGTGTTTTTGTCTTATCTTGAATCACTACGTAAAGCCTGTAATAAGCGTTAATACTCGGACTTCTTGTTTAGACTGGCCGGCGGATCGCAGCTGCTGCGGAGTAGCCCAATGCCTGCGTGACTCGTCATGGACATAAACAGAGAGAAGTAGCTCCGGCAACAATGTTCTTCCGCAAGACGGATGCAGTTCTGTTTATTAACTGCTAGAGCGCCGATTTATCCAGACAATGAAATAAGTAAAGTCTTTATGAATCAATCATTCAAACCGTTTTAAAAAATAATCTGTTCTACACACATGTGTGTTAAAGCATATTCTCCTCCTTCTGAGAGGGTATTCTTCACTGTTGGAGATACAATAAAGGAGAGGTCTAAATTATTATAGAGAATGCATAATTTTTTAATTTCCTTTATATATATATATATATATATATATATACATTTTTTTTTTTTTTGCAAAGATTGCTTAATAATATTTTGAGTTTGTTTACATTACCAGTCTGTTAAACTAATTTGTCAAGTACTATAAGAAATAAACACAAAAAGGATTGTGGATTTTTCTCTTACTAATATTTTTAATTGAATGGGAACCGGAACCGGAATCGTTTGGCGGAACCGGAATCGGAACCGGAACCGGAAAATTTCTCACGATTCCCAACCCTAATGATTTATATGTAAAAAGGAATGATTTAAAAGTATGATATGTACCCTTTAACTCATATTAGGACCTTGATGGGATTGGAGTCCCTCAATAGTATTGACTGTTGAAGTGCCAGAGGTTAAATGGTGGCTAAATACTTTTCTCAAAGCAACCACTGCCAAGAGTTTGTTGACTAATGTAGATGTTGAAATGAATTAACCATGTACGATTAGTGGAGTAGTGGCTGCTGTTATTTTTTCACAGTGTTGTCCTGGTGTCATTAAGTTTTATACAGTCTCCAGTAAGTGCTTGCTACATACTTTATTGTTTAAATGGATTGCTATGCTGGAGATGGTTGAGGCTGATGCCCAAATTGCTTATTGATTAAAGTGAGCGAATAGCTGTTTGGAAAGTGGCATATTCTCCAGAGATGGAGTTAACTGGCAATGTGTTGTATCTGCTCACTTTGATTATAGACTTATCCGTCATTTAGATGAACGGATCCGGTCATTTAGATGAACTATGTGGCGTAAAAACATAGCCCACAATTAACTGGTTTTAATGTAATTTAGAAAATCCAATTAGTGGTGGGCTTTCATTTTAGGAGATGCTGACCCCCCCCCCCCCCCCTGTTTACCTGGTTCTTAATTGTTTGTACTACAGAAGTTGCCTGTATTGATTTTAAACTTTGACCACATCAGACAGCTCCTTAAAGTTTATACTGAATGACATATGACAAATGACATAGAAACAGAGCAGCTGTTTACAATTTATGATTGTAGCTTCTGTTGTCTAAATGAAGTAAATGTTTTTTATTTCCATAAAAAAGCAAAACGACAAAGGGTAGTGCTGCAATGAACAAGTAATGTAATCAGTGTATGGCCAACTGTTAACACAATCTCTAAAGCACAAGCTCACTAAATTTTGCACTCTCATAAAAACTTCCGGAAATAATAATTAAAAAACAAAACAAAATTTTGACAATGAATCTCTTATTTACTTTGTGTTTACACTTTGTTGGTTACAATGAAACGATTTACAAGCGTGTGGCTTGCATATGCTGATTTCACACAGCTGCCATTTTGAAATCGAAAGTGAGGCTACGTTGGCATTTAAACTATTAGATGTTTAGATATCCAATATAGGATATATACAGTAGTTTGTTCCTGCTTTTTTATGTTCTGAATGTATACATAAAAAATGTATTTATAAATTCAGAAATTGAAATGTACATTTTTAGAATAAAAAATTTCTACATTAACGCCATCACATTCGCGACTCTCCTATGATTAAAGGCGACACTTCTTCTCCTATGATTAAAGGCTGTGTGAAATCAGCGTATTGAACAAAACAAGCAGTGTTGATCAGTAGGTGTGTTTCAATTACAGATTTGTGCAAAACTTTTGCGATATTTTCTAAACGTCGATAAAAAACTATTGCGAAATGACAGCGTTTCCATTAACCGATGTTATGCGACTAAAACTTTTTTTTTTTTCCTCTCACGAAAAGTCATTCCAAAAATCATGGCAACAGACGTTGGTAGGTTTATATCACAGCCACCGCACTAGACATTAATATTATTAATGGAAGGAGACGTGGTGTGTTATCCAAACATTAATGCCAGGGAAAGACACAGAGTTCCTGGGTGTTTCTCCCTCATTTCTACTCCGAGGTCTTGATTGGGTGATTCTTTGAGGTTTAGAGTCCAGTAGGCTATTCCTGTAATTATTGTTTCTTTTATGAATTGAATAAAGAACTCTGTCTCGTATTATGTCCAAACGGTCAGTGTACTAGCATTCGTTTTCCCTTATTTAACCCATAATTGCAAAATGCAAAATGAACGGTTGTTGTATTTTTAAAACGCAAAGTTGAATACCAACATTTTAGTTTGACCTGTAGGCCTATAGATATGTGCGTGTGTGTGTGTGTGTGTGTGTGTACTATTTAGCTCTGTTCCAAGACTTTTGTTTGCAAAATCAACCATGCGTACCCCTTGTTATCTTGATGATCACTGATGGTAGATAATGTTATGTTGCCCACAGTACTAAACAAGGCTACGGTCCTGACCGTCCTTTGAAACACCGAAACATTCTATTTGCAACCAGACCTCAAACAACTGATCACAATGCTTCCGAGGATGTATTCAGCAGGGCATGTTGGCATATTTTGGTGGCAGCTTTACCTTCAGATACAAAAAGGTGATGCATGCTGTGTCCAAAATTATACCTGCAACCTCCCAAACCATTCTTCTGCCATTAAAATGGGAATGTGTTCAGTCACATCTTCCACTCATTTATTATTTCCCGAATCACTCTCTCCATTTTGCAGTGCCAGTTCTATTATTCAGTATACAGTTTTTGCACTGCTCAGGCTTACTTAATTAATTTATTAAACTATTTATTAAAAGGTGAAGTGTCACGGTATAGCGAACTCGAACACAAACATGATGAAGGAACAGGAGTATTTTAATATATGTCACAGGCAACAGGAACACAGAAAATATCTACATAGCATTAAAGAGGCAGGACAAACTGAACAGAAACCGAGAGGACTTAAGTACTGGTGGAAATAAGGTGAACACCATGACAACAACTGAGGGAAATGACCAAACTGAAACAAAGTTCAATAAGGTGTTTGAGTGTGACATTAGTCACCAGTATGTAAATTATACTATTTTTTTTGGACTGACCTGTTTTTAAAGCTAATAAGCTATGGTTTTATTCAGAAAGTTCTTTGGATGCTGTTAAAACAGTTTCACCAGGAATTTAGCAAACATTATGACAATCTTTTGTTTTAAATTGTTTTGATCTTGCCATGAAAATAGCAATTGTTGCTGTGTATCTATAAATGAATAAATAGTCACTGTACTTGTACTGAAAGCGACAAGGACTTAATTCATACACATAATTTCCTTTCACGTGTCTGTTCCTAGGTTTTGTGACTTTATCTTAATCACACGCCAGAAAGAAAACCCAGCTGATCACATGCTATATAGAGCCACAGGATAATTAGCTCAAGTCTAGGTTATCTGCGAGCTCTGTGAATGGATATAGTTTTGAGAGATAGTTTTTTTTTTTCACAATTAATTAGAAGTCGCAGAATTTCCTTTTTCTTTCCAGGTCATTAGTGAAGGTCTAACTCTCTCCTCAACCTCATTAACAGATCTGTCTCATCCGTTAACTTACCACATTAGCATCTGGCTCCAAAGGGTCAAGTGTGTTTCTTCGGTTTCAACCAGTGACATCTTAATACAGCCATTAAATTCAAGGTTTGAAATCTGAAATTTGGGATTTGTGCATTAGATCTTATTAATGATATAGTAATCTTAATAATCCTAATAATAAATGTAATAGTCTTTTTAATTCTATGCTGAATCACGGTTTGGCCATCTGAGATTTCAATATAGAGATAAAAGTTAGGATTGTGATTTTTGTATATACACCATGAGTGTGTACACCATTTGTTTTTGTTTTTTTTGGCATATGATGGACCCTGGCCAAGAAACAGAAATGCGTGATGTCAGACTTAAAGTGTAACTGCAGATTTTCAACATGCTTTGTATTGTTACAATGTTGTTGCTCTGTAGTATATGTAAATGAGCAATATTTACCATGTTACCTGGACTATTGTCAGCAAATGTTTTGTGTCATCTATTTGACAACTCCAGGGCTTTCATGAAAATGTGATAAGTTTAGATATTTGTTTACTGACAAAACAGTCCCAAAAGTCAGGTTTTCCATTTACTGTTGCCAAGGATTGTATAAACTTGGGTCTACAATTATTGGCTATTTTACTTTGGTTTTGAATGCAAAATATAAAGACATTCAGGATCATTCAGTCAATCATGCAGGAAGATGTAACTTAAGATTGCAATGCATGTCAATTAAACACTACTTGTCAAAGGTTTGTAATAATTAAGATTGATTTAATATTGTTGAACAAAGTCTCTCATGCTCTCCAAGGCTGCATTTATTTAATCAAAAATACAGTAAAATAGAATAATTGTGAAATATTATTACCATTTAAAATAACTGTTTTCTATTTCAATATATTTTAACATGTAATTTATGCCTATGGTGGCAAAGCTGAATTTCAGTATCATTACTCCAGGCTGCAGTGTCCCATGATTCTTCAGATATCATTCTAATATCACGTCTTTGTGTAATTTTCAAGAACATATGGGAATTATTCAGGCAGCAATGGAGCGAGATCCAATCCAACGCCTACCCAGAGTTCTGAGCTATAGGATGCTCTAATCCACCCTCGGCCCACTCAGCCTTAACCCATCGGGGCCGGTGAGCTTGTTCCATCAGATTCTATTTCTGTCAGAGCCTTGCAAGCAAAGACAGTTTGGGCTGAAGCAGAGGCACTGTGGGATTTTATATACCTCGTACAGCATGAACGAATCCACAGAGCCCTTTATCATGCTGCTTACGTAACGCTTCAGCTTGCCAACAGAGAAGTGCTACAATTTCAGAGCGGATAATCAAAGTGGCACCCAGCATGGTGGTGGATGACAGAAATTTCACACAAATGATGTGAAGTGATAACTGGACAGTGGATCCTGAAATTAACCCACTGAAAATGTCTCACGGAAATTGAGGAAATCAGATTCTGTCAAATCGTCTGATGACGTGGTTGATATTAAACCCACATGTACTTGAGAACAATATTGCTCTCATTTATGACCTGGTGCCATAACATCTAATAACTAAAAGACAACATATCATTTCCCACCACTTTAATTGACCTTTTCCATGATCCCTGTGGCAAAAAGGAAATGATTTTGTGATAAAATCTGAGTCATGTTCTAAATGAATCTGTTTGATCATTGTTTTCACTCAGATATTTTGGCTCTGTTGAGTCATGATCTTTCTTCCCTTGATAATAATCTCACTACCTGTCCTGACTGTCAGTTATAAACCTTTTTTCACTTTTAAAAGAAACTTTTGCTGATAATTTTCTAACCCCCATGTCATCCAAAATGTGCACATCTTTCTTTCATCAGTCAAAAAGAAATTAAGGTTTTTGATGAAATCATTCCAGGATTTTCTCCATATAATGGACTTCATTGGGAACCAAGCAGTTCAAGATCCAATGAGAGTTTCAGTGCAGCTTCAAAGGGCTTTAAACGACACCAGACGATGAATAAGGGTCTTTTAGACAATGAATAAGGGACCTTTAACCGTTTGGTTCCCATTGAAGTCCATTATATGGAGAAAAATGCTGGAATGTTTTCATCAAAAAACCTTAATTTCTTTTCGACTGAAGAAAGAAAGACATGGACATCTTGGAGGACATGGGGTCAGCAAAAGTTTTTTTCAGAAAAAGTTCTGAGGGCTAGAATCATGTTTTAAACACATTTGTATTACAATTTGCAGTGTGCGGATGAGTCAACACTAGTTACTGAAAGTCAGTGCATGGGACATGGACTGCCAAAACAAGGGTTCTCTGAAAGGGATATGAGCCAGTTAAATCTGAAACTGCAAATTAAGACATACAGTATGTTATATAACACATTAACTGTTTTGTTAATAACCCTCTGTCGATCTGACAGTCCGTGGGCAGGGATAGAAAATTGCACAAGTATAATCTGTAGTTTTTATTTGCTATTTTTAATGCAATGATAATTATTTTAATATGAAAATGGTTGTAGTATAACACCCCAAAGGTTAGCGATCGGTCAGCATCTTTCATTATATTTGGAGCATTTGTGTGCTTAACTGCAAGCTCAAAAAGTCAATAGTTTGTGTGGGATTCTATTTGAGCCCATGGGATGATTTGAGAAGATTATGCAGAAAATTGAACCCATTCATGTTTTTATAAATTACAAAATTAATTTTTTTTATAGTCTTTAAGTTGCTAAAACAGCTGAAATAAATTGTTTTAGTGAGTAATTGAAAAACATCGATTTCAAGTTTAAAAAAAATAGCTTATGCTAAAATGCACCAGCCTTGTGGGCACATTTACCAGAATGTTCAGTGAATCAATTAAATTAGATAATTTAAGATCACAATATATCTCATTGACCTGGAGTCAAGCCACGGTCCTTACTTAAGACTTGGCTTACATGACATGTAACCATGACATGACATGTTACTTGACATGGCTTTGGTAAGGTCTTGTGGATTTGGCTTATGAACGTCTCGGTTACGTATGTAACCCTCGTTCCCTGAGTAGGGAACGGAGACGTTACGTCGGATGACGGAGAATGGGGGTTTCGCCTAGAAAGCCAATCCTCTTCGAGTATTAAAAAATGAGTCAATGGCAAGGAAATGCCATGGGTCTGCGGAATTTGCATCCCCGTCTCACCTCGTGAGTATAAAAGGAGGAAGCGGACGCAACCGCAGTATGTCTTCGCTGAGGAGCCGAGACTGAACTCAGGCGTCTAACCAGTGGTACAGCGGAAGTGGCAGGGAGACGTAGCGTCTCCGTTCCCTACTCAGGGCATCAACAGTGCTGGAGGACTCAGGGCTTCAATAGAAGGCTCAGCTGAGGAAAAATCACACTTATCCAACCTCGAGGAGTTGAATGGCGAGCAAGCGAAGACATCTGAGCTGGTCTAGTACTGACCGGTTGAGAGAGTACAAGAGAGGACACAGGCTGCACTCGGAGATTATAGAATCTAGCGAATGTGTTGGGTGTCGCCCAGCCTGCAGCTCTGCAGATGTCTGCTAGCGAGGCGCCATGCACTAGAGCCCAAGAGAAAGCCACACTCCGTGTGGAGTGGGCTGTCACACCAAGGGGGCACGGTCGACCTTGCTGCTGGTAAACCAAACAATGGTGTCCACTATCCACTATCCTTTGAGAGAGCCCTTCCTTCTGGCTCCCACCATAACAGACAAAGAGCTGGTCTGAGGTCCTGAAACACCGCGTTCTGTCTACGTAAGCCCAGAGGGCACGTACTGGACAGAGCAGTGCCAAGGCTGGGTCTGCCTCCTCCAGGGGCAGCGCTTGCAGGTTCACCACCTGATCCCGGAAGGGAGTGGTAGGAACCTTGGGCACATATCCAGGCCGGGGTCTCAGGATCACGTGAGAGTAGGCCGGCCCGAACTCCAGGCATGATTCGTCAACGGAGAATGCGTACAGGTCCCCTACCCTCTTGATGGAGGCCAGTGCAACCAGGATCGCTGTCTTCATTGACAGGAATTTAATCTCAACTGAATGCAGAGGCTCAAAGGGAGGTCTCTGCAGGGCACTTCAGACCACTTAGAGTTTCTAAGAGGGTACGAGAGGAAGATGAGGAGGATTCAGTCTCCTCGCTCCTCTCAGGAACCTGACGATCAGGTCGTGCTTCCCCAAAGACTTACCATCAACTGCTTCGTGATATGCAGCAATAGCGGCCACATACACCTTCAGGGTGGAGGGAGACAGCCTTCGCTCCAACCCATCTTGCAGGAAGGAAAGCACAACACTGATCGAGCATCTCGACAAGAAGAGCACCAGTTGATGAAGAGGTTCCACTTCAACGCATAGACGTGTCTAGTGGACGACGCTCTAGTGGAAGTGATGGTAGCTGCCACCGCAGGTAGCCGCCACCATCTCTGAGAAAGGAGGTCCTTCCTCGGAGGAATTGGCCAAGGAGGTGCTGTCACGAGGAGTATCAGTTCGGAGAACCAGGTCTTGGTGGGCCAATATGCGTCCCCCTTGATCTTGCACAGAGTATGTGCGAGAAGGCTCACTGGGGGAAATGCATACTGTGTAGGCCCCGCGGCCAGCTGTGCGCCAAGGCGTCTGTGCCGAGCATGCCCCCGGTCAGAGAGTAGTACAGGGCGCAATGGGATGAGTCGTGGGTAGCGATCTATCTCTTCCCCACCCGAACTGGTCCCATACCAGCTGGACCGACTGGGGAGGCAGTCGCCATTCGCCAGAGACTGGATGGACCCGTGACAGCTCGCCGGCTGCCAGGTTCCGCTCTCCTGGAATATAAATAGCACGAAGGGACCTCAGGTGCTTCTGACTCCATAATAGGAGGTGGCGTGTGAGTTGCGACATCCGACGTGAGCGTAGACCACCCTGGTGGTTGTTGTACACTACTGTCTCGGTATTGTCTGAACGGACTAGTACTTGTTGCCCTCTGAGCAATGATCGAAAACGGTGCAGGGCAAGACGTACTGCCAGCAACTCGAGGCAATTAATATGCATAAGGCGCTGGGGTCCTGTCCATGAACCCGCGGCTGCATGTCCATTGCACATGGCACCCCAACCCGTGGCAGAGGCATCTGTGGAGACAATCCGAGTGGCGTTGCTGCGGCCTCGGATGCCAGGAGCCTCTGAAAAAGTTTCAGTGGGACCGCACTCTCGCCCTCGAACTGTCGAAGACAAGTCAGCAGTGAGTATGCGCGCTCGCTCGTAAGCTGCACAGACATGGCGACTGAGTCTATCTCCATACTGAGAAAAGATATCCTCTGCACGGGGCAAAGTTTGCTCTTCTCCCAGTTGACCCGAAGGCCCAGACGTGCTAGGTGCCGGAGCACAAGGTCTCTGCGTTCGCAGACCTAATCACGAGAGTGTGCTAAGATCAACCAATCGTCGAGATAGTTCAGGACGCGAACCCCATGTTCACGAAGGGGAACAAGGGCTGCCTCGACGACCTTCGTAAAGGCGCGAGGAGACAGACACAACCCGAATGGGAGAACCGCGTACTGATATGCCTGTCCCTCGAAAGCAAACCGAAGAAACGGTCTGTGTCGAGGTAAAATGGAGACATGAAAGTACGCGTCCTTCAGGTCTATCGCTGAAAACCAATCCTGGGGCCGAACGCATTCGAAAATGCGTTTGGCCGTGAGCATCTTGAACAGCGCTCGCGACCATCAGCTGAATCTATCTGAATACTGAATACCACACTCAGAAATACACAGGCAGATCGTCTTTAAAAAGACACGTCTTTAAAAACACGTGCCGCGTGCACAGTCTTTTAGTGAGAGGAAAAAACTCTGCGGATGTTGAAGCGACCTGGGAGACACACACACACTGGCAGACCGCTGCTCAGATCGCAAGCAATGTGAAACTTGCTGGATACCGCCATCACACCAACACCAGAGAGTTAGCTCGTCTCGAAGAGGTGAGTCACAGTAGTAAACTCAGATTGTGTGGCTTGTGGAGTGAAGAAGTTCTCTTGGCTCAGAAGCAAAAATATACTGCGGTTGCGTCCGCTTCCTCCTTTTATACTCACGAGGTGAGGCGGGGATGCGCTATGCAAATTCCGCAGACCCATGGCATTTCCTTGACAATGGCTCGTTTTTTAATACTTGAAGAGGATTGGCTTTCTAGGCGAAACCCCCATTCTCCGTCATCCGACGTAACTAGGAGTGACTACGAAAGGGAACTGGTTTTCTAAGCCAAAGGTAAATATGATGGCATTTATAAATGTTGATGGTCTATATAATAGTATATACATATTGATCGTAAGCCTTTTGTGTGGGTGTTAATATTCAACGCATTCTCATCCTTTAGCGTCATATAGAACGCTATATGACAAAACGGCGCTATACTACGCACATGGCACCCGTTATCGTTAATATAACACGCGCTGTGAGGGGTAGGTTTAGGTGTGGGGTAGGGTAGGGTAGCCTCATATTACGCTAAAGGATTTATGACGTCTTGGGTTCCTGTGAATATCAACGATAAAGGGTGCCATGTGCGTAGTATAGCGCCATTTTGTCATATAGCGTTCTATGTGACGCTAAAGGATGAGAACGGGCTGTAATATTAATGTTTTATTCATTCAGTGTATGCATTCTAATGTATTAGTTTTTTTTTTTTTCTCTAATTTGTCCTAAGATTTTTTTTATTCTACAAATTTAACATGCTTTCATCATTAGCTTAACCTGGTCAGGTTTGTGCAATCCTTATTCTAAATTAACATATCTAACCATAACATGAGTTTTTCTATACTTCATGTTAAAATGTGTTGTGTATACTTTTAGTGGCTGCTAAGGTGTACCCTATACCTTAAATTAATCTTTATTCTTTATAGCTCTTGCCTCTGGACCTACAAAAGACACTGTTCATTTTATGCTGCCCATAAGAGGAGGTGATTTCATAGCCAGTGACAGAGTGAAAAGACATTCAGATAAACGAATGGATCATTCATTGGATAGTAACAAACAAAATATGCATGTGCAAGGCATTTGCATTTGTGTGCGTGTGTGGATGGAGTTATCCTGCAAATGATGAATGACTTCTTTCTCCATGCTGAAAATGTGCAAAACAAATACAGTGGCTTTCAATGTGATGGAAAGCGAAGCTTCAAAATGAAACCATAAACATGTGAATAATGTAGTTCATAAAATAGGGCACATTGAAAGAGTTCTGAATGCCGTCTGGCTTCAGCGCTGCTTAGATTGATCTTCACTGGTCTGATGCATTTTTTTCTTTTCAATTGCACAACCTCGAATTGCCTAGTAAATATACAATAATTTATAAGCATGTGTGACACTCTCTCATATGTAAACATCATTCTAGCTAATTTTATCCCACGTCACAAACATATTCGAACAACACTGAAATACCACCCTGGTGCCATTTTGAAAATATTTCATATTTTACCTAAGACTTACCTAAGACTGCTCATGCTGGTCACTTTTATTGTTCTTTTTTTGGACCTTGTTTTTTTGGATGTGAGTGACTTAAAAAAAAAGTTCAATCTTAAAGAATTTTCACTGGGCATATCAGAAAACCGTACTTGTGTATTCATTAGGATAATGATGAATACTATAGTGAAGAGCTTCATCATGTCCACGGATGGAAACAGGCTGTCTCGATCAGTGACAGATAGGTCTCACCAACTCTTCGATAACCGAGGTGACATTGTGTTGCTTTGAGACTTTATCTATCTCTGCAAAGTGAAAAGAAGATTGCAACCCATTCAAGGGAGCACTTGGAGTCACTTTGCACTTGGTACAATTATTTGGTCCCAGAGATGAGCACTGAATGGAATCACTGGTTTAGACTATTGCTTTTTTTTTTGCTATCTTCCTGCTGAAAATGGTTTTGGTTATGTTTTCAAATAACTGTTTATTCATATGTGCTTTAAAACAGTTGAAAGGACTGCTTTTTGATGGTTTAAAATCTATTTGAGTTAGGATTAAAATCTGGACCTAAAAATTGACATTTTTTGGGGAGAAGATGCATAGTGCATACTAGCATTTGGTGATGTAATTCTGCTAAGGGAATCCTCTACAGTCAAAGTAAAACACTACATTATCGCTCATGACTGAACCCCGTATTTTTCAGTTATTGTTCACCTAATTGATCAATAGGAGAGATGTCAGATCATGTCATTTTTTTAAAAATGACATCATTTTAGGTTGTACTATTCATTTAATTCTAATGGCCAGTAGGCTACCACAGGTTTGTGTGGTAGGACATCGATGCATACGGACATCGTCAAGTGGTTAGCGGAAGTGGAAAACACATGGAAAAGACATTTTCTTAAACTTTGTATCAGAGGAGAACAATGTTTCTGGCTTTGTGAAGATGAGATTTACCCAGAAGACAAAGTAATAATTCAGTATTATCAAGATTAGCATCCTTAGAATGAAAATCAGACAAAAAAAAAAAAGCAATTATTTAATTTGTGTCTACAGGCATGTGCTTTCTGCTCAAGTGCACTGTAGTAACATAATTTTCTTTACAAAGTGACATCACCAACTACTTGTCTGGCATGCATAATACAGCATTATTAGTAGTTTTTTGCAACGCATTCTCATCCTTTAACGTCATATAGAACACTATATGACAAAACGGTGCTATACTACGCACATGGCACCCGTTATCGTTAATATAACACGTGCTGTGAGGGCTAAGTTTAGGTGTGGGGTAGGGTGTGCGTGTCATATTCACGCTAAAGGATTTATAACGTCTTGGGTTCGCGTGTTATATTAACGATAAAGGGTGCCATGTGCGTAGTATAGCGCCGTTTTTGCATATAGCGTTCTATATGACGTTAAAGGATGAGAACGGGCTGTTTTTTGGTGGATCCATGTGAATGGAGATCGTTTTGAAAACGTTGTCATCTGTACAAACTACAAAGAAAAAAAGTTTCCGTTTTTAGCACATCGTCATGTAAACATTTTTGATAACATATAGCCTAAAAATCCTGGGAAACTGCTCAGTCTAGAAAAGTAATAAATGGACTCTTGATGACCCTGTGACCCACACTCAGTATGTGTATGCACCCTCACAATGTGATTATAATGGGCAATAATGCTATTAAACTTTGCCTTATGTAAATGCAATACGTAAATCAAACTAATGCGATTAAGCTCATAATCGTAGTAACCATATTCGTATTAAACTGTGGCGTACACAACAGGCATGTAAACACCTTAATCTCATTATTACAGCTCTGACCATAGTGTGCATTTGCTCAGTTCTACAAGGATGACATTATACTGAAATTTTCTCCTCTCCAAATTGCTAAACTCGCTGTGCGGTCTCTGCTCCGTATCTTCATCCAGACGACGCGAAGAACACTGCGGCTCGCGTTGATGCGAGTAGATTAAAACAATGGCCGATAACATTCATACTGTATGCCTATCTGGGTGTCAGAATAATGAAAATTGCATGTAAACTGAAGAGTGAAGAGTTTGTCATCTAAACATCTTAAACCTTAAGACCTTACTCTGATTAATAGAAATAATCGCATTATTGCTGCACATGTAAATGTCACTGTTTGCATGCAAAATAGCAAGAAAATAGTTAGTAATTTCTTGCTGTCACAGACAACTAAACGTAGGAAAGTTAGTTTGTTACTCAATTGAATTTGCCTGTTATACAATGTTGGCTGTGTCACTCAGCGTGAGCATACCGGTGTTATTCCAAAATAACAGCGAAAACCAACGACTGACAACCAACCAGTGAAACAGAAGGGAATTTAAGGAAACAAGATATAAGGGGGCTGACTCGGGACATGTGCAGGTGAGTTGTAATGGAAATTAAAGGGATACTCCATTTTTTTGGGAAATAGACTCATTTTACAACTCCCACAGAGTTAAACAGTTGAGTTTCACCGTTTTCGAATCCATTCAGCCCATTTTCTGATATTTAGAAGAATATCAGTAACCAGACAGTGGTCTCATTGACTTCCATAGTATACAATGGAAGTCAATGAGACCAGAAACTGTCTGGTTACTGATATTCTTCTAAATATCAGATAATCGGCTGAATGGATTCGAAAACGGTAAAACTCAACTGTTTAACTCTGGGGAGTTGTAAAATGAGCCTATTTCCAAAAAAAAGTGGAGTATCCCTTTAACAATGGTGGATATGGTAGCAAACAAGGCAGGCAAAACAAGGGAAACAGGAATTGAATACAAGAAGTAAACGCAGTGAAAACTTTTTTCTGTTCTGAAAAGGCATTCAATTGAAAGGATTTAGATGGGAAATAAAATATGTTTACAGTGTTTAGAGTTTTTTAACGTTTAGTTTTATTTACCAGTATTTTACATGGTTTCTGAATGGAATAATAAAATGTGACTTACACCAATGCAACATATTTTCTTGAATAAAAATGAGGTTTCAATCTATTGATAAAAAGTAGCACTAAATTTACAATTGGGATCGTTTGCACCAATATATCAAGAATATTATTTTCACTTTCACCCTCATTATCTTTGGGTTTAATCCCTGTTTTAATTATGAGGGGGTCCTAGGAAAAATTTATGTTCTACCCTATACTTCAAAAAAGTTTGAGCACTGTGTGAATACCATGATATACGAATGAGTCAGTACTGTGGCATAATCAAAATACTATTGTATCGGCGTCTTTGTTTCTTCATATCATAAATTTACTCTAAGGCAACTATATATTACTGTAATGCCCAGCAGATTTGCTGTTATCCAAAGCTCTTAGCTACTGTAGTTGGCTGCCTGTCGCTCTAATAGAGATTTGATTATATTTCTGTCACATTTATCAATCATGGTATAGTCAAATTGAATTATTGAGACACTATAGGAGAGAGTCCAGACATGTCCACTGTTTGATATGTTATATTGATTGTTTCCCACACAGTGGAAAGGGAAAGTGTACACTGTTAGATCTACGTTGTTGCTTTTATTGAGTTTAAAAAAAAAATCTTTTTAAAACATTTATATAAAGGCATTATTGAGAGTTTAATGTGTGAATAGTGTCACAGAGTACTTTTAAAACTACCCTTTGGTTAGTTTACCCAAAAATGAACATTTAATATGATGTTCATGCTGGTCTTTTCCATATAAAAGTGAAGGTTTGAGTAAAACATTATATATATGTATATATATATGTATATATATATATATATATATATATATATATATATAGCGCATGAAAGCGTTCCAACCAACACTTTTTTATTATATTTTGTCTAGAGTATTTGGATATAGCTTTGTGCGATTTGCCATGTCATGATCTGTAGCGGGACAAATTAGAACCAATGACATTTGGCTTTACTGAAGTCAAACCTGAAGTGACAAATCTTGTTTTTTCCATATTTGAACAGATAATCAAATTTTTGAGCTTGATTGATTATCAGCAAATAATGTCTAATTTTGAGGTATGCTCACAAGTTATTGTATTGGCAAACTTTGGAATATAGCTCATTTTATCCATTTTGGATCTTAACAGCTGTGGTAGCCACTCATTTTCACTGAATGCAGCCTTTTCCTTTTTTTTTGTTCTGACGTGGAGGAAACAACATCATAATCAGTAAATGATGACATAATTTTTATTTTGAGTGAGCTATCCCTTTATATTAATGCAGGTCTCTGTACACCTCCATTAGCATGACCTACATATGAACCTCTTCTGGCTAACCTTAAAAAAAGACACCAATGCAAATGCAATTTGTCTCTTTCCACCTGCAGTGTGGAAATAAACAAATCTATCCTCTTTAGCCAAATAAGAGCACATCGATTATTTCATGCTGCTCCACACACAATCCACTGTGTCCAGAGAACATGCAATGGAAAATACCTCTGCGCTGAAGCTCACATAAATTCATATATTTCACATCAATCATCTGTCATTAAACTTTTACCAGTAAACCATTGAAACATGGTTGTGAGAGAACCATTACAAAGACATTTTGTAAACTGAGCTTGCAGTGTCGTATAAACAGAACAGATAGTCGGCTCAGGCATGTAGAAGTGATATCTCACTTTGGATGTGCTTGGTTAGTTACTCTATTCTTCAGATAAAGCATTTCTAAGTGCCGTTTGTTTTATTATTATAAGACTTTTTACCTTTGTTCTGCATTTGCGAATAAAGCACTGTTTGCATCCCATGTGTGCAAGATAACAAAACGACCACTTCCTTGGAAATTAACACAAATATCTGTAATTAAAATGGAGATTGTGGCAATTGGGGAAGCCACTGTGGCTCTTTTTTCATATGGCATAAATGACTTTTGCATCAGATCCTGACTAAATGACTAAATGACAAGCATCAGATTCTCTGTTGAGGTAAAGTCACTTGAGCTTTTTTGTTGTTGCAGGTTTTATTCAGTAAAATGTTTTGCCATCATAGTTTATGCGCTTGACTTCTTATCAGATAAAAAAAAAACATCAATTGAGTGCTAACCTATTTTAATATGCATTTTTAAGATTTTATGTGCATCTTGGCATTTCCATCCATCAATTTTGGTAACACTTTATTTTAACCTTCAAATGGTCTTCGTTTCCTGTTTACACTTCTGGGCTTTTAAATTGAACAATTGATTGAGTAATTGTACACAAAATATACATTTTTAATCATACAAATAATATATCATTTTTGTTTTCTTCTCACCTATTCATTAATGCTGTGTTTTTGAAGATATAAAGTACTTTAGTATCCATATACCACACAATTCCTCAACTACATCATTAGCTTTAGCATTAGCATATGGAATATTTTTTTATGATACAATGCATTTATGCTCTAGTACTAGGCCTTCATTTCTGTGAAAAAAATTTCAGATTTATGCCAGATTTTTTTTTTTGACACATAAAGAAATTTTTCACATTTCCATTCATTTCAATGTGGGGTCATATTGACTCCGAAGACCAGAAGTGTAAACATTTTTTTACATACCTTCAGAACAACTGAATTATGCCCAATTTTTTTTCTTTGTGTGTGTGTGTGTGTGTGTGTGTATAGATAGATAATGTATGAAAAGTCACAAAATCTTATTTCACTGAGATGAAGGGAACCTTTTTTTTATTAAGTAAAAGTCGATTGGGTTCGTATAGACCCCATGACCCGATTGAGGGCTACGGTCATTGAAGTAGTTACACGTTACTACATGTACTAACTATAGTAATAGCAGTAAATTATGCACAATTACAAGTAAATTGTTACGAATCTGCTCAGAGACAGAGATGAGATCCAAACGCAGCTTTATTTGAGGGCAATCCAGAGGCGTAATACAATGTACAGGCAATGGTCATACACAGATAGGCAGTCCAAAACAGATAACCAAAGAAACAAACAAAACAGGCAGGGACCAGAGGCAAGAGAGTAATCCAGGGAAGAGGGCACAATATCCAAAAACCCAGACACAAGAAAACCGTAAGAATGCTCAGAATTGCAGTGTAACACTTAAACATGACTTTGCAGTGAGTGACTGAATGAACATGGTATATAGACAGATTAACAGGATGAGACACAGGTGAATGCAATCAGTGAATGAGGTACAGGTGAATGTGATCAGTGATGATGAGTCCAGCCAGTGAGTTCTGGGAAATGTAGTTTGTGAGTGAAATGATCAGTCTGATGTGGAGTGCCCTCTAGTGACTCTCAGGGGCACTCCAGCTGGTGATCGTTACATAAATAACCCTAACCATAACTCTATAGTAAGTAGGCCTACATGGTCGGTTAATATTACTCAGTACTTATTTGTGTAAATACTTAACTATGTACATCACCTTAAAATAAAGTGTAGACTAACCACAATTCTTTATGCAATATCTTTTTGTGAAATAAATTCTCATAGGTGGATGGAAACATAGCTGTTGACAAGTGGATTAGATCAACAAAAGTCATTAGTTTTGAGACAAAACATATTATTATTAATAATAATAATAATACTAATAATAGTTGAATTAAAGTTGATTTTTCCTGATTTGTCTGTGTGCACAATAAAGTGTGCAAGTTGGAAAATTTACATTACAAGGTAACTTCTACAGCATTTATTAATAGGGAATTTCATGGTTAATTTTAATTTGTTAATTAACTCGTTAATTTGTTCTATCATGTTCCCTGATATGCAGAATAAATGCTTCTTATATTTATCTAAATACTGTATATACTGTATGTATATATATATATATATATATATATATATATATATACATATATAAACTCTTAGCCAATAAAACAATTTTTCATGTCATAGAGCACTCCAAATAGGCCCTTTAACCACAAATTACTACAGTTATACATGCATAGTGTAATTCTCAAATACTGTGTCCTTTCACATCCTACCGTAATGACACCTCTAAACCGTCTCTTACTTGGCCCATCTGTCCAGTGAACCTGTGGAGTGGAATATTATACATCCCTGTCATTATAAGGTTTTTAGTGTATGTAAGACTCCAGAGGCTGAAACTTCATCACCATAATTTTTTATTCATGAGAGACGCTTATTATGCAAACCTCTGATCAGTTCTGCTAAATGCTTTTTGACCTTGGAGAGACATTAAGAGAAAGGTAAGAGAAGGAGCTTTTATTTATCTTTATGGGTCGTCATATTTAGTACGTTTATTTCGTATCTGTCACAGTCTTCGTCTGCACCATCCTGTCTGCGTCTCCAGCACTACACTTCCCAGGATCCTCTTGTCTCCACACCTGAACTCACTCCCTCATCAGCCTCCCGTTCAGCGTCCTGTATTCATCTGTTTCACCTGTTTTCACCTCGTTTAGTTTGATTCCTGTGTGTATTTAGTTCCTTCCCATTCAGTCTGTCCTTGTCGGTCGATGTTAATGTTACCCTGTGTTCCGCCTGCCTGTTTCCTGTTTATTTGGGAATAAACCTTTTGTATTGGAGCTTATCTGGACTCTGCCTGTTCCTTCTGCCTGAACCCGCACCCGTGACAGTATCTGCTCTTGCCAATTATTGACTTGCGTGAGTAATGTGTTTAATGCACATAACAAACAATAGATCCAACTTAATCTATTTGCTTCCTCTCAAACTGCAACAGTAAATCGTGATAAACTGTGGTTTTAATAGCCTCACTTTATTTCATAGACATTGTCTCAGCTGATTTTGGATTATTGTCAAGTCAGGTTACTCTAAAATATGAAAAAGAACCTCAATAGCTCTTACAAATAAAAACAGCTGTGTCACCTGATGTTTGCATTTAGGATAGAGCAATATGTTCATGTATTTCAGGACAGTAGCAAAGTAGCAAAACATTTGAAAGTGTTTATAGCAGAATGCTTTAGGCAATTTAATGAAAAAGGACTCATTCAGAGAGATGCAGCACAGAGGTGTGACTTATAAGGGCAGTTGTATCATCCAAAGGTTAAACTGAGTGTCTCTATTAAATGATGCGCTCAACAGAAACCCACAGGTGTGTCAGCTAATAATGAAGACTGACCTAGGAATAAGTGGACGAAATTATATGATCAGCTGAAATGTATATGCCAGTGTCTTAAACTGCCAAACCCATCTACTAAAGGACTAAATGCAATCAAGAATTCAAAATTATATTTAAACAAATACCTGTTTCTGCTTAAATAATTTAAAACACAGAAATGTTCATTATGTAAAATGAATAAGATGTATTTAAAGGTACACTATGTACATTTTTTTCTTCAAAATTCAATACATTTAAATAATGAGTCAATACATTGTCAATCTTTGTCAGATTTTAAAAATAAAAAACGATTACACAATTAGCAATTATCGAATTCACTGTTAGCTTGTTAAAGCAGCACTATGTAGTTTTTTTCAACCTTTATAATATTTTTCAAAACCCTTGAGATGGTACATCAACTTACAATAGGTTGAATGACAGGTCTGCCATAGCCTGAAGTGGTCTGTATCACTTTTACTGGCACTCTGTAACTTCGGGGAGCGGGTAGGAACCCGAGCACAAAAAGAACTACAAAATTCGACTGCTTTACGGCATACATCACTTCCCCCACTTCCTCAAATTCCGACGCGAGAGCCCAACGAGAGTTTTTTCCCCCCCTCTTTATTGTCATGGCTGAAGCAGCAAGTAAAACCAAATCTGAAGTGCGTCAGAAACAGAGCGCACGGGCGATCAGTTTACTGTTGGTAATGTGTTGTGTAGATTCGCCCCTGGCTGCATCCAATATAGACTGCATTGCTTTCTTTTTGAGGGCGCTTAACACACTCAAGCATCCCGTAGAGATGAACAGATAAATGGTGATGGTGTATGGTGATGAAATCATTTTTTTCAATGTTGAAATATTTTGTTATGAAACAGCTTTTTCTAGGGCTGCATCTTATCTCATCTCATCTCATATGAGCTTATTTGAAACATTTTAAACATACAGGACAGTCCAAATGCCCACTAGTGAATAGCTGATATATTTTGTACTTTTCAAATGAAATGACTTTTTTCCATAACCCATTAACAATTTAAATGAAAAATTAATTGAACAATTAAATATAAAATAATAATAATAATAATAATAATATAATGAGTAATATTTAGTTATCCCCATTTGCGGCATGCAAACGGCAAAATTGTGCGTTTTATTAAGCTAATCAGCAGTTCCCATTCAGGGAACTTCGAGCTGAGTGTAAACGCCGTGGGAACGCCTCTGCGTGACGAGTCATGAAGCACGTATGAAATCTGTCCAATGGCGAGACGGAACGTCATAGGCGGGGTGACGTATCGACCAGGAAACTATAAAGCATCCCCGAAACACAAGCGCAACAGCTTCTGAGTCTTCACAAGCGCTCTATGTGTGAATATTGTCTGTCTGTCTAATATTGTATATATATATATATATATTGGAAAATATGGTGAGCAAACAACAGCAGAATTTCAGAAAGTGTGTTCATCCCTGCCCTCGCTTCATCACGGGTGGGGATACACACGATCTGTGTGTTGTTTGTTTGGGAGTGCAGCATGCTCAGTCGGCTCTCAAGGGGGCCGGCTGTGAGCACTGCGAGTGTCTGCCCATGAAGACACTTCGCTCCCGCCGGGCACTCTTCGAGGAGAGTGGTTCGGTGCGCGCTCCCCGCGGCTCGGGTCCCGCTGCTGCCGAGGCACAGCGAAGGCTTGCGTCGTGGGGTTCGCAGATGGATCTATCAGCGGGGATTGAGACGGGCCCCGCCCTTTCTCTGCCCTTACCTGGTAGATCCAGTGCCTCAGTTCTCGCTGCGGGGGTCCGCGTTGCGGTTTCTCCTGCCCGGGCTGAGGCGCCATCACTTCAATTATCCAGTTCTGAGGAGCTGGATGTTGAAAGTGTGGATGCAGAGTCTATGGACTCAGTGGAGATCGGGGACTCGCCATCCCAGTCTCCCGCGAATGTAGAGCTGATGGAGGTTTTGACTCGGGCTGTGGAAAAATTAACCATTGAATGGCCAGTTGAAAAACAAGAGTCGAGAGTAAAAAGTAAAATGGATGAGAGATTTTTAAAATCACACTCACTACCTCCACGCCGGTGTTTGCCCTTCTTTCCCGATCTACACACCGAGGTGTGTAGATCGTGGAACAAACCAGTGTCAGCTAGAATTTTGACACAACAGACCTCTATGTACGCTAATATTGCTGGGTCTAGGGGACACGGTTATGGGGCGATGCCGAGGATGGAGGAAGTTTTGGCGAGCCATCTTTCTCCTGAGACGGCATCATCTTTTAAAACACCGGCGTTGCCCACCAAGCCACTCAGAAATACTTCGGTTTTGGTGGGCAAAGCTTATTCAGCGGCGGGACAGGCAGCATCTTGCTTGCATACGATGGCCATCCTCCAGGCGTATCAAGCAGATCTGCTGAAGGATATGAGCGAGGGGGAGGTCGTCAGCACTGACGTGATTAATGAGCTGCGTCAGGCGGCAGATATTTCTCTCCGTGCCACCAAGGAGACGGCCAGATCAGTCGGCCGCTCTATGGCAGCCCTGGTGGCCACGGAGAGGCATTTATGGCTAAATCTGGCTAATATGAAGGAGAAAGATAAAGCTTTTCTCCTGGATGCGCCGCTGTCGACCGAAGGTCTTTTTGGTGGTTCTGTGAACGCAGTGATTGAGAGATTCCAAGAGGGAAAAAACCAGGCAGCGGCGCTCCAGAAATGTCTCCCCCTCCGTACTCATCCTTCGGGGGCTGCTGGGCGAGAGCAGCCCCGCCCGTCGGGTTCCTCGCATAGGGCGCAGCAGAAGAAGAGCGTCGCGTCTCGGGCTCCTCCCCAGAAAAACTGGGCTGAGACGCGGCGTTCTCAGGCGAGGTCTTCCCGGGATAGAACCGATCTGAGGACGGTTATTGTCGCCAGGAAGGCTTCGTCGAAGAAGTCCTGACGCCACTGGTGTCAGGCTACTGAGGGTGCCCTCAGGGCACTCTCTCGGTGCCCTCAGGGGTTCGTTCTGCCAACCCTGCCTGTAATGGGGGGTGCAGACGGTCCCAGCGAGCGATTTCCCGAGGGACGCTCCTTTGCTCCGAGGAGCGATACAGAACGGTCGTTAAACCCTGCCTGTGCGCGGTCACAGGGCGCTGTTTCTGTTTTAAAAACTACTCCAGAGGCCAGTCTCGAGAGGCTGGTACCCTTAGTAGAATTTCTGGTAGAATGGGGAAGTCTTCCAAATATATCTCGTTGGGTCCTGCAGACTATCGAACGCGGGTACGCGATCCAGTTCAGGTCGCGTCCACCTCGTTTTCGGGGGGTTTTGCCCACAGTGGTGACCCCCGAGCAGGCTCTGGTTATGGAACAAGAAGTGAAAGCTCTGCTACTGAAGGGGGCGATAGAACGAGTTCTTCCTCCCGACAGAGAGCTGGGGTATTACAGCCGGTACTTCATTGTTCCAAAGATGGATGGGGGGCTGCGTCCGATTTTAGACCTGCGCCTCTTAAATCGGTCAGTAGGGAAGCTCAAGTTCAAAATGCTGACTCTCAAGCAGATCGTGTCACAGATCAGGTCCGAGGACTGGTTTGTCACGATAGACCTAAAAGACGCGTACTTCCATATCTCCATCCTTCCACAACATCGGAAGTTCCTGAGGTTCGCTTTTGGGGGCGAAGCGTACCAATATCGGGTCCTTCCATTCGGCCTAGCGTTATCTCCTCGAACCTTCACGAAATGCATGGACGCGGCCTTGGCCCCGCTGCGTCTCCAGGGCATTCGCATTTTAAATTACATCGACGATTGGTTGATTCTGGCTCAATCAGAGCATCAGGCGATTCGGCATCGAGATGCCGTCCTCGCCCACATCAGAAGGTTGGGGTTGAGACTCAACGCCAAGAAGAGTGTGCTTTCGCCAGTTCAGCGGACCACTTTTCTAGGCGTGGTATGGGATTCGACGACGATGCAGGCACGTCTGTCGCCGGCTCGTATAGCCTCGATTATCTCGACTGTCAAGCAAGTGAAGCTAGGCCAGTCACTCACTGTAAAGGAATTCCAGAGAATTCTGGGTCTGATGGCAGCAGCATCCAACGTGTTACCGTGCGGCCTGCTGTACATGAGACCACTACAGTGGTGGCTCAGGACCAAGGGGTTCTCCCCGAGGGGAAACCCGCTCCGCAAGATCAAGGTCACGCGACGTGGTCTCCGTGCCCTGGCTATGTGGAAAGAACCTTGGTTCCTGTCCCTGGGACCTGCGCTGGGAGCCCCGTGTCGCCGGGTAACGGTGACGACGGATGCCTCTCTCACGGGCTGGGGAGCGATCATGAGTGGTCGCTCGGCCCGCGGGCTGTGGCAAGACCATCATCTCCGATGGCATATAAATTGTCTAGAGATGATGGCGGTGTTTCAGGCTCTGAAACACTTTCTCCCAGACCTCAGAGATCGTCATGTTCTTGTCCGGTCAGACAACATGTCTGTGGTCTCTTACATAAACCACCAGGGGGGTCTGCGCTCACGTCCATTGTACAAGCTGGCGCGCCAGATCCTGTTGTGGTCCCAGGGGAAACTTCGGTCGCTGAGAGCGATTTATATCCCAGGATACTTAAATCGGGGAGCGGACATCCTGTCGAGGCAGGGGCCGAGGCCCGGGGAGTGGAGACTTCACCCCAAGGTGGTGGAGCTCCTTTGGAGACACTTCGGTCGGGCCGAAGTGGACCTCTTTGCGTCCAGGGAGAACTCACACTGCCCGCTGTGGTTTTCCCTGAGTCCTCCAGCTCCATTGGGGCTGGATGCGTTGGTACAGGAGTGGCCGAGGGCACCCCTGTACGCTTTTCCCCCGATTGCTCTGCTCCCAGGGGTTCTGGAAAGGATTCGCCAGGAGGGGGTCAGTGTACTTCTGGTGGCCCCCCGTTGGCCAACCAGGGTATGGTTTGCGGACCTGATTTCCCTTCTCGAGGGTCCTCCTCTGGAGATTCCGGTCAGGAGGGACCTTCTGTCTCAAGCAGACGGGGGGATACTCCACCCCCGTCCGGAACTGTGGAGGTTGTGGGCTTGGCCTCTGAGGGGGCCCAGCTCATAGATTCAGGTCTCTCGACTGAGGTCGTGGAGACCATCCTCCAGTCCAGAGCCCCATCCACGAGGAAGTTGTATGCCTCGAGGTGGAAACTGTTCACCTCTTGGTGTGGAGAGCGACAGTTGGATCCAGTTAACTGCCCGTTGCCGGCAGTGCTGGAATTCCTTCAGGAACGCTTCTCCACAGGGTTATCGTACTCCACAGTAAAGGTGTACGTGGCGGCCCTATCCGCTTACCATGTCCCTTTGAGTGGAGCTTCTCTTGGGAGACATCCCCTGGTAACCCGTTTCCTTCGTGGTATCCTGAGGCTGAGGCCGGTAGTGCGTACGAGGGTACCGACCTGGGATCTAGCGGTTGTGTTGGAGGGGCTTTGTTTAGCCCCTTTCGAGCCCATTGATGAGGTGCCTGAGAAGTTTCTTACTCTCAAAACCATCTTTCTCCTAGCCATCTCTTCCCTAAAGAGGATTGGAGATATTCAGGCGCTGTCGGTTTCCCCCTCGTGCTTGGAATTTGCTCCCGGTATGGCGAAGGCTTTCATCCTCCCTAGACCGGGGTATGTTCCGAAGGTTCCAACTACGGTTGTCAAACCTATAGTGCTACAGGCCTTCTGTCCTCCTCCGTTTCGGACACCAGACCAGGAGAAACTAAATCTGCTCTGCCCGGTGAGGGCCTTAGACGCGTATGTCCACAGAGCTGCCCTGTGGAGGGAATCAGAACAATTATTTGTCTGCTTTGGGCCTCCTAATAGAGGTTCTGCGGCGTCTAAGCAGAGAATGAGTAAGTGGGTGGTCGAGGCCATTTCACTTGCTTATGAGTCCTCTGGTCAGCCTTCTCCCTTGGCTGTCCGGGCTCATTCAACCCGGAGTATGGCTGCCTCTAAGGCATTATTATCAGGAGTTCCCTTGTGTGACATCTGTGAGGCGGCAGGATGGTCTTCACCTCACACATTTGTGAAGTTTTACCATCTGGACTTCAGCTCCACCCCAGGGGCTCAGATGCTTTCGTCAGAATGTGCACTCTGATATTCATACAACGGACACCTGCTCGCATGGCGGCGTTGGTATTAGCGTTCCCACGGCGTTTACACGCAGCTCGAAGTTCCCTGAATGGGAACGTCTCTGGTTACGCATGTAACCTTAGTTCCCTGAAGGGAACGAGACGCTGCGTGTCTATGCCATACTCCCAGCATGCCCGTGAGCGCTTGCTTCAGTCCTATCAGAAGCTGTTGCGCTTGTGTTTCGGGGATGCTTTATAGTTTCCTGGTCGATACGTCACCCCGCCTATGACGTTCCGTCTCGCCATTGGACAGATTTCATACGTGCTTCATAACTCGTCACGCAGAGGCGTTCCCACAGCGTTTACACGCAGCGTCTCGTTCCCTTCAGGGAACTAAGGTTACATACGTAACCAGAGACGTTTTATTTATGTGTCATGTTGTGTGTGTGTGTGTGAGTCTGTGTGTAGGTGTAGTTGCTTTATGAATTTCTAAATTTCTTACAAGTCACCACAAACTGTCCCTCATAGCAGTTACAAAGCAATTTACTACAGTGTACTAAACTATCTCCTTGAGTCTCATATAGATTATTAGCATGAACCGCACAGTACAAACTGAATACTTCTTATTACAAGAAACTGGTGACAGCACTTTAATGAAAGTTTGGAGAGGAATTGTTCTTTGCATGCTGCTGATAGTGCAGAGTAACACCGTAGTAAAGACTGACTAATAGAGACAGAGACTCATTGGTAAATACTGTAAAACTCTAAAGAGCTTCAGATAATAAGTTCTTGCTGCGTAACAAACTAGCTCTATTTTTAATCATTTAAAAACAATGTTATGAAAGAGGCGCTAATGGTTAGCCCGACAGTCATCTGGAAATTAGCATTCCGTCTTCTGTTACAGTGTAATCAGGTTTTAATGTTTCTCTGTGATACTTTCTCCAAGTTTTATTGACCTGCTCAGAGGCAGGGTAACTGTTAAATAGTCTTCTAACAACAACATACGCGGAGGATTAACATTTCCAGACCTTCACAGATCTATAGCCTGACGTTTCCCAGAAGGGAAGGCAAGCGAGGACCGTGGCTCTTTTGAACATCTCAAGGCTGTGAGGTCTGGATTTTGTGATGGTTGAGGCTGAATCATTATGTAACTGTGAGGGCAAAGTGAAATGCAAACGTCCTTTCTTCTCTCTGTTGCTGGATATTACTGGAGCCTTGAAGCAGAGCTATTTCTGTTCTCTTGAGCTGCTCTACAGTATATTCCTTGGAGATACCGGTGCACTAACACTTCATGTTTTGAGTCTTCATAACATTACACATCAACATTATAGATTCCCTGAAGTGTGTGCTTGAGATCCTGGTACCCGTACCTGTCTGACCTCATCTCCATTCTCCTCTCCCCCTGCAGGGCATCAATATTGTGGAAGCAAGTAATGAAGAACTTCACCTCCCTTCAAAGCCAGGAATGTATCAACTGGACATTGTGTTGAAGAAGGGCAATAATCTGGCCATCAGGGACAGGGGAGGTATGTGCCCTTTTCACCACATTGACTTTTTTTTTGGTCCCTACGTTCTTGATTTTCCATATTTCTGAGGTTCTGTTGAGCTGCTTTTTGCTTTGTTTACATCTTGGCCCTCAACATTCACTGTCACAATAAGGTGACATCATTAATGAACTGGTTTTATTCAAAGAAGTAAGTAAATCATCCTTTGGTTCAACAAAAGTTACTAAAAAATCAGGGTAACCTTCTACACATTTTTAATTAGTCAAACATGCTGGTGTGTGTGTACATATAGTATATGTGTGTTGATAAATAAATTAGTCTGATTAATGTATGGTCAAAAAAAAAAAAGTTAAAAAGCATATTAAAATCAATAATTTTGGTTAAAAGGACAGTGCAAAAATGAAAATTCTGTCATCATTAGGGCTGTCAAACGATTAATCGCGATTAATCGCATCCAAAATAAAAGTTGTTTACATAATATATGTGGGTGCACTATGTATAATTATTTTATATATATATATATATATATATATAAATACACACACATACTTGTATATATTTAAGAAATATTTTCATGTATATACTGTATAGATTTATATATAATTTATATTATATTGTATATAAATATAAATATTTTATATATAAATCATATTTTTTTCTTAAATATGCATGTGTGTGTATTTATATATACAAAATAATTATACATAGTGCACCCACATATATTATGTAAACACAAACTTTTATTTTGGATGCGATTAATCGCGATTAATTGTTTGACAGCTGGCGGTTCAAATCTGAATGCCTTACTTGTTTCCGTGGAACACAAAATAGGATATTTTAAAATATGTAGGTAGCCAAACTGTTTTGGTGATATTAGACCTTATTCAGAACAGCTCCATGACAGGAAAGCGAGGCTGTGATATAATATATCCCCTATAAAAAGTTGTATAAAGCTCTTAGATCACCTACTGTATAATTTTCCACAGCTCATATTGTCTTGGTTTTTTTTTTTTTTTTTTTGCCTGCTTAGTTTTCTTGGAAACATATTTTTGCAGTATTTAGTCAGCAGAACACTCCAAAACACAAACTTCCATTCCTTACTTTACTTCATTTCAAAAATCAAAGATGGCGCTGCTGTGACTAAGGTCTATTCTATTCTATTCTATTAAAATATAAAACACTGAGACAATATACAAAGTCATACTTGGTTGAAACGACATGATGATGACTAAACAATGACAGAACACACATTTTTGGGTGAACAATCTCTTTAAATTTACATCAGGATCAAAATCTTTCTGAATATTTATAGGTGAACCTCTAGCGCCCCCTGTTTGTTCTGCTAACATGATTTGTTTCCTGAGAGATAAACTTTGCAGAGTTAACAAACAGAAATTGCCAAGGCTAAATAGATCTTCTGCTGTGGTCACCTTGACTTGTGTGTATCTATGCAGACAATGACTCTTACATCCCTGGCCATTACCCCAGATCTGCTCTGAGCTGCTGGTGTCATGTGAGAGAATGGGCATCAGTGCTTTTGAATGGCAGAGGGAAAGGATGGAGCAGTAATGGCCTCATTAGGAGCTGGTGAAGCAGACCTGTTCATACTTCCTCTGTCTCCCTCTCTTTTTGACTCACCCAAATAGACACACACGCTAAAATAATGAGCAGAGACCCCGGCAGCTCACCTACCCTGGAGACTCCAGCTTCTGTTGTGCGAGTGAGTCAGACAGTCTGTCAGTCGTGCTCTCCCTTGAGTGGAATCCTGAGTAATCCTGAGACGTAAAATCTCACGATTTCCTCCAACGATAATAGAATACATGGCTGAGATGAAAATAATTCATTCATGTGATGTAGTTTAAAATTTGAATAGCTAAAATTGTACTGCTTTGCATACATTTAGGAAGTTATACTTTCAAACACAAACTTTGCTTTATGGCTTCTGCATAAATTAGCATACCAATGTCCATAATTATCTCTTTTATTAACTAAATAAATCTAGACACGAGAATGAAATTAGCATGTTTATTAACAACCGAACAGGCACTCTCTACAAGTCAGTGACCACTGCTGCTTCTCATTTCCACTGTGTTTATCCAGTCTAATCCAGGATTTTGTGGTATTTACAGTGCTTCGCTCAGCCCTGGACCATAGAAGTGCATTTTTGTCAAGATCCCTGGTTATAATAATAATCATAATAATACAATTTATTCAAAATATGCTTTTCTAAAACCCAATGTCCTGTGCGCTTAATTTACACAGATTATATATCTAATGTTACTATGTGACCCTTGCTGATTGCAGTAATATTAATATTTCTTAAGTTATTGTTGATTATGTATTATCAGCTTATGTTACCAAACCATAGATCACCAGTTGTTCATAAACAAGACTTGAGTTAAACGTGCAGTGACAAGCATGGTAATGGTAACACTTTAGGTATATATTAGTGACATTAGACATGAACAATGAAAAATGATTAACAAAGATTAATGCAGTAAACAAATGTATTGCTTATTGCTAGTTCTGTAAGTAGTTCTGCAAGTTATGTATTGCATAAACTAATGTTCATGAGACCTCATTGTAAACTGATAGTAAGGAAATTCAAATAGTAAATACTTAAGTAGTGGTGGTAGTAGCAGCCAAACAATCAAATACACTATGAAGTTACAAACGCTAAATTAAAAAAAAAAAAATACCTTTGAAATAAGTAACTTATATGCTCACCAAGGCTGCATTTATTTGTAAAATTGTAAAATAATATTAAACTATAAAATCATTGTTTTTAATTTTAATATATGTTAAAATGTAATTTTTCCTGTGATGGCAAAGCTGAATTTTCAGCAGCCATTTTTTCCAGTGTTCAGTGTCACAGGATCCTGCTTCCATGATCCCTTAGATCCCTAATGTCACTGTCAGAAAGAAATCAACATGCTCTGAGAAAAACAGACAAAACAGTGGCAGTGATGATGATTGAGAGTGTTGAGTCTGTTCTTACTTTTGGGTTGCAGACTCTGTGTGTTCTGCTTGTTTTAACCTTGAGTTATGGATGATTTTTGTTTGTTTTATTTATTTGATATTTAGTTTGTTAGGTTGGTGTGGACAGCTTGGCAGGAGCTGGATTATGACATCAGTTTTGGTGTTTCCTGTTGTCTTTCTTTGGCACTGAAATCTATCTGTCAGCATCTGTTAATGATCTGATGGTGTGTGTGTAGGAAGTGAACAGCATGCAAAGCGCCTCTAGTTGGTTTTTACCATCCAACAGCTTAGTTATTGTGATATTATAAATGTAATGTGTCAGACAGTCCGAATAATCTGAAAATGGCCACTTTTGCTGAATGGTGGTCAAACTGGTGTGGCAGAATGTTTCACAGTCTCAAGACTCTGAAGTTACATCTGCGATGTTAGTGTATGTGTGTCGTGTTTGCAATATTACACTGATCTAAGGAGAGAAACCACACTCTCACTCCATCCTCTACTGTTATTGCTCATTTTACTGCAGCGTTTCGTGACTTTACATTTGCATTTTTTGCTTTGGCGGTCTGCCTTCCTCTAAACACACACACACACACACACACACACACACACACACACACACACACACACACACACACACACACACACACACACACACACACACACACACACACACACACACACACACACACACACACACTCTCTATGTATTACTCATTGGTATGCAGATAATAACAAACACACTCAAATCAGTTTGTCATTAATTTGCTATTCTAGACCAACATTTCTTTACAACAAAAGCATACACAGACCAGTCAAGCTCCAAACAGAGAGAGAGAAAGATAAAAAAAGATAAAAAAAAAGAAGATATTCATCTAAGTTTTTGAAGGTTTGTGTAAGGAACATTTTATTTTTTTATTTTGTTCTCATCTTCCAACCATAGCCCAAATCACATGGAAATGCATTGTCATCAGTGACACTAAAAGGCATTAGCTGTCATATTTGTTGTTACTTTTAAATACACTCACCGACCACTTTGTTAGGTACATCTGTTCAAATGCTTGTTAACGAAAATATTTAATCAGCCAATCACACGGCAGCAACTTGCATGTAGACATGGTCATAAGACAATCTGCTTAACTTTGAACTGAGCATCAGAATGGGGAAGAAAGGTGATTTGAAGATGAACTGAACTGAAAAAAAAATGACGTTGAAAACATGTTGTTTATGACAATTACAAGTAAATTAAATTACACTAAAAATTTTAATAAAAAATATTAATATAGCTTTTTTTAAGCAACTCAAAAATTGCACTTGTTAGCGCTGGCAATTTCGATGACGTCACTGGCATGGTAGGACCCACTGACCGGGTAGGCAACGGAGTGGCTTACCATGCCAGTGACATAGCCGAATGTTGAAAATCCAACATGGTGGTGCCCGTGTAACAAAAACATCACTTTCAATGTACCATTTTATCCCTTTTTAACAAATTCTGCCATTTTGAACGTGGCATGGTTGTTGGTGCCAGACGGGCTGGTCTGAGTATTTCAGAAACTGCTGAACTACTGGTATTTTCACTCAAAACCATCTCTAGGGTTTTCAGATTATAGTACAAAAAATATCCAGTGAGAGGCAGTTCTGTAAGCGAAAACGCCTTGTTGATGCCAGAGGTCAGAGGAGAATGGCCAGACTGGTTTGAGCTGATACAATAGAAAGCCAACGGACACTCAAAAAACCACTCATTACAACCCAGGTCTGCAGAGGAGCATCTCTGAACACACAACACAACGAATCTTGAAGCAGCTGGGCTACTAAGACCCCACCGGGTGCCACTCCTGTAAGATAAGAACAGAAAACTGAGACTACAATTTCTACGAGTCACCAAAATTGGACAATAGAAAATTTGAAAACAAAAACAAAAAAAAAACGTTGCCTGATCAGTCTTATTTCTGCTGCAATATTCAGAAGGTAGGATCAGAATTTGGCGTAAACAACATGAAAGCATGGGTCCATCCTGCCTTGTATCAGTGTTCAGGCTGCTGCTGGTGGTGTGAGTGAGATTTTCTTGGCACACTTTAGACCCTTTAGTACAAATTGAGCATCATTAATGCCACAGCCTGCCGGTGAGTGTATGATGAATTGTGTGTGTGAAAAATGAGAGGTGCTGCACAGAAGAGAGACGGAACTAGAAAAATTATGTTTAGATGCCTATATATATTTTTATAACTATTAAATTTTATTCAGCAAGAATGCAATAAATTAAATGAGTCAGACGTGACAGTAAAGACAATATATGAAGAGTTCAGATGCAAAAGCCTCTAAGTGCCATTTGAAATTTTCTTCTAGAATGATCATTTTTATCAAGCTTGTATATTTAAGTTCAGTGATTTCACTTAAATGGCAACCTATTAATTGTTATTTAAGTGAAATTACTGAACTTAAATATACAATTTTGATAAAAATCATCATCAAAGAAGAAAATTTCAAATGGCATTTAGAGGCTTTTGCATCTGAACTCTTCATATCATTGTTTCCACTAAAAAAAAAAAAAAAAAAAAAAAAATCAGCAATTTTCAACATTGATAATAATAAGAAATGTTGCTTGAGCACCACAACCATATTACAGTAATTTCGGAAATATATGAAAATATATTAAAATAGAAAACAGTTATTTTAAATTGTAATAATATTTCCTACTATTACATTTTACTGCATTTTGGATCAAACGAATGCAAGGATTTCTTTCAAACACAAAAATCTACAAAAATCATACCCTCTTGAATGGTAGAGTATATTTGTTTATTTAGCCTGTGTTGTCAAGTATACTTGCTGCATTAGATCTCTATTGAAGCATGTGCATTCACAGCTGCATGCTGTACTATAGCTGAGTTCACACACTCACACAGACATACACTTTCAGCCAGAGGATCACTAGACTGAATTATAGAAACTGCTGCAGTCATCAATCCATTGCTTTTGTGGGGCATGCTTGGTAATGGAGTGTGCTAAACCACATCTCTCTTCTGTTTCTATGTGCTATTGAAAGGCTTCTCTTCTCCAGCACTGTCTTAAATATCCAGACGCCTGACAGCCAATCTGAACCCTGCCTGTGGGCTGTCTCATATCTCTAAAAAAAAACCTGATGACAGAAGAGTTTTACATGAATATGTGCCTGTCATATTAGGAGCTTGTTTGTGATGAAAGGCATGACTAGTAAGAGTTTAGCTATAAAAAGAAAATATAGAAATTCATAAACTACACAGAGACAGGAGTTTGAAAGTAATCTTTTATAGATCTATTACTCTGCAATATGAATGAATTTACACACACATTTGATCTGTTCATTTCTTGAAAATTCGCAGTCATTTTGAACATAAATGAATAAATTGTTTTGGTTGTATTTATCACATTGAAGTGTCTGCTAAATGTAAAATAATGTAACTAAAAATAAATGTAAAAGTAAATAAATTGCTAAAAAATTGTTCATTGACATTTTATGACACCTAATTTATCATCACTGTTGTTAGCAAATGGAACTTTATTGTAAAGTTTTTCTTTTATGCTGTGCTTGTTACCTAGCGGTGTGAACGTAACATCACACTACTATGCAATGGTGCAGTCTTGATTTGTTTATTCTGCCAACAAAAGTATCTGATAATTGTGAAATTGCCAACATAAAGTGAGTATTATCCACCTGTGATCTTATTATGTTTGCCCTCATGAGGCAAGCAGCTCCATGTAAAATAAAACTGCTTTTAGTGCACCTTTAGGGGCTGTTTACACGACACCGTTTTGAACTAAAAACGTAACTTTCTATGTTTCTTTCTAAGTTTTGGGTGCCTGAAAATGCAAAGTTTTGAAAACTGGTTTCAAAGTGCCAGTTTTTTGTGTAAACAACAAAAATGATGACGTCATGCTCATGCATATTGCGTCTTCAGTCTATCGCCATCTAAAGGTCTGGCAGCAGAATACAGGGTTTTTATTTGTTTTTGCGGATGAGGATCATTTTGACAATTGTGTCGTCTGTACGTGGAAAACTCAAAGGAAAAACTTCTCAGTTTTAAGCATGTCTTTGTCATGTAAATGTACCCTCAAAGATGTATTACATTTTCCAAACCCTAACCAAACACACATGAACAAGCTCTTCAGAATAACTAAATGTTATAGGCAGGTGCGTTTGATGTTATTAAAATGTTATAGGCAAGCCTAAACCTGCAGAGTTTAGGCTTGAGCTAAACTCTGCAGGAATGTGAACCTTCAGTGTCAGCCCATTCTCACTCCCAAGACGTCACCTAACTGACGCCTTGGGAAGCATTTGACCATGCTTCAATATCTGACGCTTTAGGCGCCCTTTAGCGTCAGTTAGATGACGCCCTAGGATTGCGTGTACCCTACCCCCACCCCATACCTAAACCTAACCGCGTCCTCTAACTGACGCTTTCCTTTAGCGACTACTGTAGGTCAGAGCATCTCCAAAACAGCAAGTCTTGTGTTGTTCCTGGTATCCCAGTTCCATCCCAGCAAACACAGAACGTTCCCCCAACGTTCCCGAATGGTCTAATGAGGTTATTTTTTTGGGGGAACCAAACAAGAACGTTATAGGAACGTTCCATGTAGGTTATTTTTAGGTTCCATTTTTATAACGTAAGGAGAATGTTCCGGGAACCTTCCCTTAACCTTATGGGAAAGTTCTTGGAACGTTCTGGGAACCTAAATTTGTCTGCTGGGTATGCAGTGGTTAGTATTAACAAAAAAGTGGAGCCGGGATGGAACTAGTGAATCGGGTCATGGGTGCCCAAGACTCATTGATGCATTTCATGTGTTCACACTCACAAATAAGTCAGATAGAATAAATGCGTATTCGGCGTGCTGTCCGAGGAGAGGGCTCCTGGCTCGGTATGCGGTCCGAACCCAGAGTACTCCCCCTGTATTGCTGTTTAAGAAGTAACCAGGCGAGTGTGAGGAGACGGGTGGGGGATGCTGAAAAACTGTTGAGGAACATTGGTGAGTCAAATGAGCATATAATAGGACTCCAACTCTAGCTGATTGGATAGACATGTTGATTACTGAATGTCGACAGCTGGTTGGAAAGATGTGATAATTGGATCATTTATTTGAATATGCTCCTCTCGAGCTTTGTTTATAAAACATGTGAGAGCGAAGGCTAGAAGAGTTACTATAGCTCAAATTGCAGAAAAATGTAATTCTGCCCAGGATAGAAATATGTCAGAACACACAGTGCATCGCAGTGTTATGCTCTGGACAATGTTCTACTGGGAACCCTTGGCTCCTGGCATTCATGTGGATGATATTTTGACATGTGCTAACTACCTAAAGATTGTCGCAGACCATGTACACCCCTTCATGCCAATGATAGGTGTTCAGTGATGGCAGTGGCCTCTTACAGCAATATAATGCACCCTGCCATGCTGCACACATTGTTCAGGAATGGTTTAGGAACATGACAGAGTTCTAGGTGTTTCCCTGGCCTTCAAATTCCCCAGATGTCAATATGATTGAGCATCTATGGGATGTGCTTGACCAACAAATCTGCTCCATCTCCAATTTGTAGGACTTAAAAGATATACTGCTAATGTCTTGGTGCCAAATCCCACAGGATGTGTTTAGAGGTCTTGTGGAGTCCATGCCTTGACAGATCAGAGCTGTTTTGACAGCACGGGGAGGATCTACATGATATTAGCCAGCAGGTGGTTTTAATGTTGTGGCTGATCAGTGTAGTGGCCATCATGTTGAGATCACATGACCAGCCAAGAAGCTCTTTTTATTTCTATAACCTGTTATCAGTGGGGTTTTTTTTTCTCCACATGGAGGGAAATACTTAAAAAGTACAGAATGGGTGTAGTGAGTGACAAGGCTGAAAGTCTGTGCCATCACAGGGCCCCAGAGGGCCTGGGATAAGTAGGTCTGCTAAAGGAGATGGAGCTGTCTCAGTGCCTGAGTGAAATTTCCAAATTTCCTGCCAATGACAGCAATCAGTCAGAGCTCTGGGAAACCACATTGAATAATTTAGCTTAATTATTACTCTGTGTGCATTATTCAATGACCTTTTTTTTAAACTCTCTTGGCCCGCTGTGATTTTTGGGAGGGTAATTATGAATATGTGGTGGAGAGACCTTTTCTAATTAGATAATACAGCCTTTGGTTGTTGTGTATGTAGAAAGGCAATGTCTCTCCTGTTGTTTGTCTCACTACATTTACAGCATACAGGCATTTATTTTGGTTTGGTTTTTTTAAGACTTTGAAGAGTAAAACTAGTTTGTTTTTTATTGTTGTATTTTTATAATTTTTTTTTTTTTTTTTTTTACATTTTCTGAAGATGCTGCTGGTGGTGTTTTCCTATATATTTTCTTGTTGCTATATGGGAAGTTCGTATTAATGAGGTGGGAAGTCGTTTTTACGATGGTTCAAGAAACTTTCGAACGAGTGGTAAGACAACGTGAAGTGAGGGGTGATGTAATCCAGACCGTAGCTTGAACCAGAAGAGAGACTGGAACAAAACACAAACATTAACGCCAACTAGAACAGGACCAACACACACGAGGGACATCAAACAGCGTCATTCGAATCATTCGATTGATTCAGGGCTATATCGATTGATTTATAGATATTTAGATATTATGTACCAAGTTTACACAACCAGTTACATTTGTATTAACTCACAAATGCAACCAAAATTTAGAACATTAACTTTTTATTAAACTCTTTGTAATACCAATCAAACTGCAGCTGGGTTATTCTTGTTATTTTAGCAATAGCAACAGTAATTTTTTGGCAAAAGCAGATAACTCCACATTTCATGTTTCAGAGTTAAACAAAACCAGGTAATTGCTATGATATACAGTATAATAAAATACTTGGTTAATCTTTGTAACATTAATCTCCTCTGCTGACATAGACGCCTGAAAAACTGTGTAGTTGTGATTAACGTACACACAATACAGGGAGCTTTTCCTCTAACATGCTGCTTTAGCAAGGTTGTGTGAAAAAGTTTCAGCTTTTAGATATCAAGGGTTCAACAAGTTGTTATCCATCCTCGATCACTTTAAAGTCCCCGCCAATTTTTTTTTTTTTGATGTGGATTGACTTGAATTCATGGATGAATGGGCTCTGTAGAGTCCAATGCAATACCGAGAATTTATATTGAATTTTATACTCCATGGTTATACTAAAGAAACGTTAGTCACAAAAACAGATAAAACAGACACCCCTCGTTGTGTTTATGCTTCTTTTTAAAATTATATTAAATAAACATAACTATATATAAAATTACATCTAAACGTATGTACGTTTCGTTTCAAAGACTGGAGGACAGTCAATTTTGAAAACTCTGTCATAATCCCGTTTTCCTCGGTTCTCCTCCGCTTTAATCTCCACAACCGGAAATGGACGAGCATCCTTGCGTCAAATGCGGAATTTATGCGTGCATATAGCCCGTAGTTCAATTGTTTGATTTCATGTGTACTTTAAGTCAGCTTTGACAAAACTCCTCTCAACTAGTGCGTCTTTTCAAAGTGACTAGTATCCATAACATGTATACACAAAAACATGATATCAGAGTTTTAAAATCAAACATTTTATAAGAGAACAATACATCACGATTGTTTAAACCAATGAACATTATGTGTCGTCAGCAATAACACTAACTATTATGTGTCGTCAGCAAGTCGTTTTCCATCGTGCTTTTGATCAGCGCAGTCGGTGGAGAGCAACTGCGAGCGACTGCAGAAATCGAAACCTTGCGCTCGCGAGAGATTTTTTGAGGTACTTTCCTGTTATCCGGACCCCACCAAATACCATTTAGGAACTATAGTCATCCCTAATTGGTCTTAACCCCAGTGACGGGTAGGTTTAGGGCCGGGGTTAGGGTAGGCCATCGTCCCTGATTGGTCTTAACCCCAGTGACGGGTAGGTTTAGGGGCGGGGTTAGGGGTAGGCCATCATCCCTGATTGGTTTTAACCCCAGTGACGGGTAGGTTTAGGGCCGGGGTTAGGGGTAGGCCATCGTCCCTGATTGGTCTTAACCCCAATGACGGGTAGGTTTAGGGGCAGGGTTAGGGGTAGGCCATCGTGGGGTCCGGATCCCACCCTATACAATTTAGGAACTAAAGTCATCCCTGATTGGTCTTTACCCCAGTGACGGGTAGGTTTAGGGGCGGGGTTAGGGGTAGGCCATCTTGGGGTCTGGATAACAGGAAAGTACCATTTTGGACATACGTCAGCATTACACCAGAGCCAGGCGGACCGCACTCGGACACATTTCTAACCTTCACATTTCTAATGCATCTCGCGGTGATCACCGGTGATCGGTTCTGCGTAGATTTTGCTCATCTCAAAGAAGTCTATTGCCCCATAGAAGCAGTTTTTGTAAAAATAGGCTATCCATTGCGTCATACCAAGCGACTCTCTGTAGCACAGTGGAGAAATTACCGTATAGACAGAAGGTGAAGCTTGCGCGCAATCGGTGGGACGTGAAGGGATAAGTCAAGGGAGAAGCCCATAGAGAGTCTTAAAGTTGCTCTTGGTGCTAGCTCATGGACAGCTAATACTCACGATCTCCGGCTCTGCAAGATTCGGAAGGGAATGTTTCAGATTCCTCCTGTCACAGCTACTTGAAGACAACTGTCAGAAAGGTTGCTAACGTCACATCTACATGCGCTTGGCAATCAGGAAGTGAGTGCTTCTAATTGGCTTAACTTTTCTCAGTTGAAGTCTATGGGGTCGCTGTGTCCATTTCATTTACTGTTTATGGGGATAGTAAAGTGTCCATCTTATGCACACTTTAGAATCTTGTCTGAAGTACAGTCGGTCATCTGGGTCCTTTATACTCTTTTATGAGTACTGTGAATTTGGACATACTACTTTTGTCACATACTGTCTTTGCCTACTATATTGTAGGGATGTGTGCAATTTTGGATGCAGCCAAAGCACGCAAAGCATTCTTTCTTTTTTCCGTCTTTTGTTTAATGGCAGTTTACATTTGCAGTGCATATCACCACCTACTGGGTGGTTCTGTACTAATGTTCTTATCTTTTAATCTTTCATCAGTTTATTACTGTAAGCTAGAATATTTGTTTGATGCTAAACATAAATAAAAAAGATTGAATTAAAAGAAAACAGATCTGTGCTTTTAAAGGCAATATGGCTGCATTAGAGAAGCTTTTATGTTAAGCCATCAAGGTATGATGCACATACGTATGTATTTTTATGATAGAAATATATCATGTAGAAAATGTGTCCCATTGCAAAATAAAAAGAAAAAAGAAAAAGGGAAAGAATATATGTTGCTGTCTAGTCTGAAAATCACCATAGATTTTGGAACAGAAAGTTGTCCTTTTACTTACTTTTACTTTCCAGGCATGTTGCATAACTTGCTTTCTGGAAATACTCTCTCAGGTTACCATAATTGTGTGCCAAAAGAACAAGATAGTGGAGAGAGAGGGGGAGAGAATACATTTATCAACATTACACTGCCCCTTGGTGGCTACATGTCATTAATTACACTTCTAGAGTAAGATTCTGCCCACGTTGTCCTGCTTAGTAGCTCGTCTCATGATATGCTGTTATTACTGTAAAATGGCCACAGTTTACTGGCCAGTAAAACTGACATGAAATTTGTCTTTTGGTCTATTCTAGAAAAGCACAGCTCAATTGAAATGGTTGTCAGGCTTCAGTACCAGTTTGTCAGTTCAATTAATGATTGATCACATGTTCTCAGTGCCAATATTATGAAGTGCATGAATTTTAGTCAAAATTTATCACATGGTTGCCAGACTAATATGACAACGCATTCTAATCCCAAGGCATCATATACTGATGCTTTTGCCACTGCGTATACATCCAACGCACATGGCACCCTTTAAATATAGCCTCATTTTAAATTCATTCAGGTTCAATTACCCAACATAAAATCTTAAGTTAATTTAAAGCAAACAATACATTTAAATTAAACGGGTTATATGCATTTTTTTTAATATTATAAGAGCAGCTTTGTCTATTGTCTCTGAGTAAAGCTTACCCAGAAATCGAGATATCTGTTTATATCAGATGTTGCAATGCAGTCACACCATTTCCAAACATTGTCTCGTTACAGTTTGTGTTTGATACTGAGAGATACATGTGCCACCGCAGTGAAATGTGTTGAATTGCTTTTTATAGTGTGTTGACCTCCGAAGGGGAAGCCTGCTGTCGTTCAAGGAATAGGTTTTGCACACACCACACACAACAGCTCTTGCAAACTATAAGTATAAATAATGACAACAACAATAAGAACATTTATTTCTTGTTGTCTGTGTAATTCTTTGAGCTTAATTCTGTGAATGTTTTCCTCTTATCACAGTGTTCACATCGGCATCGTAACAAAAATCTGTCAGTCATAGAACACTAAATGACTCATAGCTAATAATTTATTTATTTATTACTGTATATAAATGGCTTGTTTATTTATGACAACGCTGATCTAGAATTTTTTTGGAAGTCGTCTGCTTTAGAGATAAAATGTGCTATTTATTATGTATTTTGATGAAAAATGACAATTCAAACAACCGAATGGCTACTGTTTCCAAGATATAAAAAAAAGTTTAATTTTAAGTATAATTTCCATTCTCAGTGACCCTGAAATAAAGTTATTTTAGAAGCATTTTGGCTGTAGACCACAACGCATTCTCACCCCAAGGCGTCACCTTTGACCATGCTTCAATATTTGACGTTTTAGGCGCCCTTTAGCGTCACTTACATGACGCGATCCTACGGCGTCATCTAACTGACGCTAAAGGAAAGCGTCAGTCAGAGGACGCGGTTAGGTTTAGGTATGGGGTGGGGGTAGGGTACACGCGATCCTAGGGCGTCATCTTACTAACGCTAAAGGGCGCCTAAAGCGTCAGATATTGAAGCATGTCCAAATGCTTCCCAAGGCGTCAGTTAAGTGACGCCTTGGGGGTGAGAATGGGCTGTAGACCAGGGTAATACAACTTAATTGAATCAACTCTCTCCACAAAGCACCAAATTACGCCACTGAATACATGTTTTATGAGAAGAGAAATATGTAAAAACAAAAAACAAACAAAAAAAAAAGATTTGAGTTTTTCCATTTTTATTGGAAAATATTTTTTTTTATTTTATTTTAAGGAAAATCCTTATGGGGAAACACAGCTTAAACCAACAAAGGCAGCCTTTGGGTGGTTTAAGCTATATTTTAGAGAGAGGTTGAGATCAAGAAATTGTGCCAAGAATTTGCTTGGCCATAAGCAAACAAATTTCAATTTCAAGCCAGCTGGGTCTTTAGATCGACAGTTTTATAGGTCCATAAAAAATGCAGTTTGAGAGCAAATGTGCAGGTGCTAATATACTGATGTGAGGTCAGAGAAGAAATCTCTCACCAATCACCACACTATGACCCTGCAGTCACACTCATTCAACCCATCTATTGATCCTTCTGTGAACGGATCTCTTGGTGCTCACTCATGTGTTGTGATGGGCATTTGACGAATGTGAATGGGAATGTACTCTGGGAAGTTCCCCCATTCTGTACATGTTCACTTGTGGTGGATGAGAAATCACAAATTTTACCCATTTTATTCAGATATATAATATACAAATATCGTTCAGTGCCCATAATGGTGAATGCATTAGGCGATGTCAAAGGGAGAGATGTGGCATACATTTGACCCACAGTTAAAGTGTCAGCATTTTTCCCCCCAAGCATTTTTTTTCCACCACAGAACCTTTTGTTCAGTGCTACATAACTCTCTCTTTTTTTCTGCAATATTCTGTGCATTGTTACCTTTCCAGAAAACCATACAATAATGTTTCATTTGTTTAGTTAACATCGGTTACCATTAACAATATTCTGCAGCATTTATTAATCGTATGTTAATCTTCAAATATTGTTGTGGACAACATTGTGGTGCAGGGATGATGTATTTTTCTAGACCAAAGCCTAGAAACTAGTTAGCATTTTAGCATTTCATGTTCCATAGTCCTGAAGTGAATTGATATGTTTTTTGCATGCGTTATGGGTTAAATGCTTGAAAGAAGCACTGTGGTCAACACAAGCCCAATATATTTTCATGTTTTTTATATAAATACATCTAAAATACATCAGAAATCCTATTTGTGATTTAAAAAAAAAAAAAACCTTTACATTAAACATCAGCCGAACAAGAAAACTCTATTGTAAAAATCTATTTACTATAGTTCACTTTCACAGTCTCGTTGTGTTTATAATCGCGCTCTTGCAAATATCTTGCAAACAAAGACTGAAAGAGTTGTCGTAAAGTGATGCTTTTTATTGAAGTCACGCTTTTGACTTCTGCCAATTGTATTCACACTTTAAAATGAATAAAAGTTGTGCTCATTTGTGAAGATTATCACATTCATTAGAATCATAAGCTTTTGTTATGCACAGACCTTATTTTCTGTATATCCTATTGGGTTTTTGTGGAGGGACAAAACTCTGGTGATGCTAGTCTTGCATAGCCAGATCTTCAAAAGGCCATCAAACTGGCAAATAAAGCAACCGGTCATTAGTTTTGTTCAGCCTCATGTTTAGGGGAGTGAAAATGTAAAGTCGATGTCCCTACAATAACTGACTCTTGGAAAACTCTTGGACATATTTTAAAGAGTTTTTACAGTTTACTTCACATACTTTCACAGACCAGTGTTTAGTTTGTCCTGATAATTATCTTATTGTTAGAGTTGTAAACCCAGCAACTTTATTCTTCCGTGAGGGGGTTTAAGGACTTCCCTGCACTTGAATAATTTAGATGATGCCTTTGAAACTCCTGAAATGTTTCCAATTTTGTGTGACATATGTATCAGACATTCAACCAACAGTCCATGGGCGTGACATCTGAGACTATAGGGTGATGCTAACTTCTGGGTTGGTTTACAAAAATACATCAGTACCACATTATAGGGAGGCCTTGAAATCAAAAAGGCTTAAATTCAATGTCCTATTTGATGCCCAATGGGATCCAAAAATTGGAGACCACATTGAAAAAGACAAACTATGTTGTGAAATTAATCAGAAATGTTTCAGATTATGATTTTATTAAGACATTTTGTGATGTGATAATGTTACTTGTAACGAATCAGCTCTTTGGAATATTAATAATCAATAATAACTTGTTATTTTAATCAGTTCGTCCAAAAAACTCTTTGATTCATCATTTATTATAAGAAAAAGGTAACTTTATTATTATTATTATTATTATTATTTCTTAGCTTGTACAGCGCTTTGAGCATGTAGCCAAATCGAAATCGTAAAGAGACTCCGTATTGCAAACAAAACAGAACCAAATACATATTATGTATAAGTCTTATATATAAATGAAGTAAACAACATACACACATGAATACATAAGTGAGTAATAGAACGAAACCGGAAACGGAAATAATGAGAAGTTCCATGCAACTATGAGAAGAAACATCAGCGTTTCATTTTCAAAGCATCAAATCAAAAGTATACTTGCATGCCTGGGTAGCGTATCAAAGTTATTGAAAACTGAAGTTGTTGATGAGTCGTTGTGCACTCCTGAGGTTGTCCTTTTCAGTTGGTAAGGTTGCAGTTTCTGGATTGAAGAAAAACAGTCTGACTCCCTTTTTGGAGCATAAAAAAATGGCCAATGGCCTGCTGGGTCCATGGGCTTCAGTGAAATGGGCCACTTTTCAGTATTGCAGAAGCAGTGTTGTGTCCAAATGCGAAAAACCAAGACGGGGAGGTCACGGTGAAATCTCTAAATAAAGCCTGAGAAGATCCCATCTCTCTCCGTTTGCTTTACCAATGAGAGGAGTTGACTTTCTGGTGGTAGTTTCATCTGGGGGCAAGATTTATGAGTCTCTGTCCTAACAGTGATTATACCTCTGCCTCAACCTTTTTCTGTTCAGTAAGATATAAGAAATCCACACTGCATTCTAAAGGAAGGTGATGAACATCAAAGTGTGAGTCATTAGATGAGGATTAATTAGGTAGGAGACATGATACAGATGAGGTTTTATTGACTGTTGGTTGGTTGTACAACCACATACATACCAATCAAACATACCATAGTGTTAAACATAATAGTAGACGAGACAGTAAATCATCACCGTTTCTGGGATGCATGTTCCTTCATAGATCAGACTAATGCGGCAAAGATTGTATTAACAATTGTTTCTGTGTTTCTATTGTCTCTCTCTCTTTCGCATGTGGCCGCATTCCTTCGAGGCCTTAAAAGTCTGTTATCAGTCTTAAGGTGCTCTGTAACAGGACACCCGGCCGACATAATAACTTCATTTGTGATGTTAGTTTTGGGGGAGTTTCATAGACCTTTATATTCATTAAATATTAAATAGTGTGTGTCTGATTGGTCCAGAACCTACAGACTCTTTGTAACGACTTTCAATTGTTCTTCTACTGAAGCTCAAGATGCTCTTTGGATCTTTTCAAATCATGCAGGAATAATTGATCATCAAATTTGTGGAGTTCTTGAAGTTTAGGAGCTGCTGTCAGTAAAGAACAAGACAAACAAAATAAGAACTTTGAAGTTCTTTTTACTCAAATTGCTATGCTGATAATATAATTTGAAGTTGATCAGGATTTTAATTTTGGTTTCATTTGTTATGCTGTATTTATTATACTATTTATTATACCATGTGGTGTGTTTATGTAATATAAATTGTATATATTGAATGGTTTTAAGTGTATTACACAGTTAAATATTCACTCGTGGTCTTCTTTGGTCTTTTCCTTTATCTTTAAATGGAGATAAACCGACTTCTTGCAGCTATCTCATGGTGCACAAGCATAAATTACAGCTGGGCATCAACATTCAGAGACAAACAGATTGCTTACAGAGTCATTATCTAGAGTCACTGGCTCCTCTTGAATTTGAATGCAGTTTATTGAATTATTTAGATGAATGTCTCAGTGGCTGAATGAACACTAGGATTGGCGTTATGGGTGGATGAATAGGAAAATAACATTTTGTGTTGGTGTCGTATTAAAAGGATGGATGTCAGTAAAGACGATTCAGTGAATTGGTTTTTTATATGTAAAGGCTTTGGAGTTTTGCAGCCAGTACTTTGCTTAGCTGGTGTTTTGTTTTGTTGTTTTGCTTTGTTTTGTTGTTTGGTGAAAAAAAAAAAAAAAAAAAAAAAAACTTTGGCTGATAATTTACTCACCCCCATGTCATCCAAGATGTCCATGTCTTTCTTTCTTCGAAAAGAAATTAAGGTTTTTGATGAATTTTTTCAGGATTTTTTTCCATATAATGGACTTCAGTGGACTCCAACAGTTTCAAGGTCAAAATTACAGTTTCAGTGCAGCTTTAAAGGGCTTTAACCCTTTGGGGACTAAGCCCTTTTTGGTCCATTTCTCTATTTTTACATTTGGGAATGGGAATTATGTAATGGAGATGGAACACCATGTGTTTGGTATCTATGGATTCAGAATACCCTAAGCTAACATAATAATGCATGTAATGTGTTTATAAAGGAAGTTTGAGTAAAAAAATAATCAATAAACTAGAGAATTTCAAAAACGAAAATTTTATTTTTGTCATTTATTAATGAAAATCTCACCTCACACAATAATAGTGAACAGTTTTTGAGCAAAAAATAAAGTTTTCAAACCCTTTGCTTGACAGACATTTGTAACTGTTCAATCAAAAGTGTAAAGAACAATGAAATAATTAACTTTATATGCAAACAGTCCCATGCATTTTTCCTCAGACATGCCAGAGAGCAAAGCAAGGCCTCTCCAGGAAGTTGCAGAGAGCCACCTGCATGCCCCACACTGCCAGGGGGTCTTGTTGTACACTCTGCTTGCCTTGAAGTGCTCACAATACTTTCTGGTATCTGCAGGCTTGTGTGCAGGGTTTGCTGGGTCCAAGGGGGCAATAGGCAGGGGTGTGTGATGAGTTGACCTGTCTGCAGCCACTGTTGTCTGAAGCTTAAAAGGACTTGCATGCTGCCTTGATTTGTGTCATCAAAGGCTTGAGGCGAAACAGTGGGTCCTGGTCTGATGTGCCCATTTTGCTGTCATTCACAACGTCCTAAGCCGGATTGCTCATGTGCACATTTAAAGGAAATGCTGAGATTTCCGGTGTTGTTCATGTGATGTACATTGTGTGGGGAGCGTGATCTTGAGCAGCTCAGTGTAGGTCTCTGAACACTCTGTGTAGATTGTCTGCGTCTCCTCCTCGGTGGAAGCTGAGGTGCTGTTGCCGGTGTTGCTGATGTGCTTGGCTGGTTTGTTTCGCTCCTCGGTGGAAGCTGAGGTGCTGGTATAGATGACGTGCTTGGGTCATTATCATTACTGAAATAAATGTAAAAGAAGAGAGCAATTACACAATGAAACTGGAAGCTTCTTTTTGTGTCTAAAAAAACCCTCCACTATAAACTTATGTAACCCAATGAAACTCTAAAAACACATTTCATGTTGTAATCTCTCTCTCTCTCTCTCTCTCTCTCTCTCTCTCTCTCTCTCTCTCTCTCTCTCTCTCTCTCTCTCTCTCTCTCTCTCTCTCTCTCTCTCTCTCTCTCTCTCTCTCTCACTGTCTAAAAATCTAATACAATACACATAGGCATACTCAAGATGCATGAGAAAATAAATAATGATAAAGAGGTTATTTAAAGTTACATACCAGTCCTCAAATGGATCTTCCCCATCCTGGTAAAATAATTCGTCATCTGTCAAAAAGCTGTCAACTTCGGATTTCTCCTCATCACTTTCCAGCAATTGTGCCAGAGCTTGTTCTGAGGTAAATCTTTTACTTCTTGCCATTATAAAAGTTATAAAACAATAAAATAATAATGCTATAATTGCTTATATATATATATATATATATATATATATATATTCATTCTGTCTCTCATATAAATCTCTGTGCGCTTTGTAATACTCCGCTCCGTTTGCTAGATGTCGCCTTCACCACTATTACTACCCCTTGCAAGGCTACAGAGTCCTCTGATTAGCTAGAATACGTCGTGGTAACCCTCCTCTGATTGCGTAATAAAAATATTCCTCCCAGTGTGAATTCTTTCATTGGTCTTTGCACATGGAATATTCCTTACAACATTGATTTCATTGGCCTTATACACAGTGGTATTGCACAATAAGTAAGTGTGTATACCATATATAACTGTTTTCAGCGGAATCTGACGAAGACGGCAAAAAAGACCGCACCTCTCTATCATGAACAGTTTTTAAGATAAATCCGTCCTCAGAGGGTTAAACGACACCAGGCGATGAATAAGGGTCTTATCCAGTGAAACGATAGATTCATTTAAATGAGTCATTTAAAAAATAAATTAAAAAGTTTAAGTTTTATAAGCACAAATGCTTTCCTTGCTCTGTCCTGTGATGTGCGTTCGTGACTCTCCTGTTCAAACTCGTTGTGCAAATCTTTAAACAAATCTTTTTTCAAGTCATTTCTTTCATTCAACGAACAAAATGAACGAAATGACTCGAAAAAGATTTGAGTAATATATATATATATATATATATATATACTGTATATATATATAACTATAACGTAAAAAAGGTGCATTACACAATAAGTGCATTGCTTTCAATTAAATGTTAGTAATAAAAAATGTTAGTTACCAATTAAATCAAATGTTAGTATAGTAGCTAAAGGCATCTAATATAAAGAGTGAGACTATATGTACAATTGACAAATAAACACAAGATCAAAACAAAATCCAGTGCCAGTACAGAGTGCGCAGCATGTTGTCCAGGTTTGAATATTGTACTAAATGTCTCAGTGCTGATTTAATGACATTACAGGCTTTCCTCAAAGGTTATGATGAGCACTGAGAGAAACACTGCAGAGGTGTTGAATGGGGATTCTCTGCCAGTGAGCTGCTGTAATTTAAGTGATCGTATATGGAGCTGTCATCAGTGTTCCCACAGTGTGTAGCATAATCCAGTCTGCAGTTTTTGCTGATGAGTGGATAGACAAATGCTACTCAAACTTTTAAAGGGATAGTTATCCCAAAAAAATATTGTCAATCATTTACCTTTGTTTTTGTTTCACTGCTCTTTTCCCACAATAAAAGTGAATAGTGACCACCAGGGGCTTTTGAGTTTCATAAATTATAGAAAGCATTATAAAACACATTACTCATGCATGTTGGTCTTATGAAGTCATTCAATAGCTTTATGCGATGAACATAGTCGTTATACAGTACACTGATAGATCCGATCACATACAGTATATTCTATTGTGTCAGTGGTGAACAATTTTTGAATATGCATTTGCTTATGAGATTTTCAAGCTATTAAACTTGAATTTGGTCTTATACTGATGCAGTGTCACATTCACTCTTTTATTGCAGGATAATGCATCTCTGGACATGCAGGCTTCTGCAGAGCAGAACGTGAGCTGAATTTAAACATTAGGAGGTTGATCGATTCCCGTTATATCCTAAGCTTTTTATATAGTCATATTATTGATCTCTTGGAATTGATGTTTGTCAGAGTAATGAAATTGAAGGGATCCCTTAAATCTAAGGGCTCCATTCAGGACATGTGTTTTTATGAAGACTGTTAAAGAGTCTTGTTACATCCCTCTTCTTCTTCCTTGGAACTAAGCATGGCAGAATTTCAGACCAAAAGAAGTAAAATGGATATCACTGCCCAGTTCACTGATCTTGCTTGAGAGAACCTTGCTATCTTAGAGTACACTGCCCGATTCTGTCAACTGGCTGTGAAAATGGACCTTAACGACGAGACTCAAAAGTTTCTGTATTGGATATTGGAGCCAAATGTTATTCCCCCCTTGACCTACCTGACATGAGTGATGGAACCTGAAGAGAGGCGATCCTCCATGTTTGCAGTGTGCCTACTCTCACCTGATGCTAGCTTTATCGGCTGCAGAGCCTACCGCAGGAAAGGACCCGAGCCCACCACTGAGCTGAAAACGCCATGCCCGCCACGGACCCTGAGCCAACGGCAATGCCCACAATGTTGCCAGAGCGTGAGATTACATCTTTTCGGGAGCTGAAAGAAGCTGCCTAGTCTGAGTACCATCTTTTATCTACGAGCCGGTGGGAAATAGACAAGAGCTGGATGAGGATGACCACCTCCCTCCTTTGATTCCACCCAGTCCAAAGCCAACATCGCCACTGGCCAGAACCAGCTTAGAGACTGTTATACCATTGAAAATACAGCCATCCTGCTTCCCTCTCCCATCTCCTCTGTCTAGCCTAGTCGGTCCCTCTGTCCCTTCAGTTCCTCTGCTCCTCTATTGGCTTTTACCTGTTTGGATCCGCTGTGGACTTATAGTTTACCAGCTCTGCAAAGGTGTTCCACCTCAGACCTCCAGGCCCATAGCTCCAACTCGGCCTATCGAGCAGTTGACTCCACCTTGGCTCCACCCATGGCCGTCGTCCCATTGGCTCCACCGTGCTTCCTTGTCCCACCGGCTCCACCTTGGTCGGACATCGCCTTGGTCGACATTGGTTCGAGCCTTCAGCTGCGCTTTGGCTCTCCACCCCTTTGGCTCCTACTGGCTCCACTTTCCCTGGAGCTGTCTCCCCCCCATGGGTTCATTCCACTGGAGCTTACACCTCCTGAACCACATCCTCAGCCATTTTATGGCGCAAGGCTGTGCCTTTCCGGAGGGGGTGTGTTCCGTAACAATTATGTTTAGTTAGTTCCATTTTCATGGACTTTTTGTTTGTTTTGTCTTCTTTAGTTTCCAGTGTTCTAGTTTCCGCCGCTGTCTGTTGTCATGGTGATTCATTTAATCAGCACAGCGGTCTGCATTCAGATCATTATCATTGTGTATTTAAAGCTCTCAATTTGTGTCTATGCTATTTACTTTGCTATTATCCCGCCTGGCATATGTTTTCAATTGTTGTCAATGGGAGCGCCACGTTTTTTAAACTCCATGAGCGTAACGAGGCGCTGAGCGTTTTTTTCACGCTGAGGATGGTACCTAGGATGGTAAGGGAACAGTCATAAATGCCATTAACCCCAGTGACGGTTAGGTTTAGGGACGGGGTTGAGGTAAGTCATATATTTATATAACGTTAAGTCAACGGCGTTCATAAACACGCTCAAAGGCAATTATGCGTCTTGATAGCACGCCAAAAATGGAAATACGAATTGGCGTGGCATACACACGCTACTTTATGAGATCAGTCTGACTTTGGATAAAACGCAGCACTCATTTCTGTCACTTTTTACCCAGCCGTCCAATCACAGTGGAGGAGGGGCGGGACTAAACAACTCTGATCAACTGTCACAACATTCAAACTGCTGCGGATATTCTGTAACGAAACGTCTCAACAGAAAAAACGCTGCGCTGCCAAAACACTCTCAAGCGCCCAAAGCACGGCGTCTTCAGCAGAGCGTCTAGCGTTTTCAGCTGGCTAAAAACGCTTTGGTGGACACACGGCCTTACTTCATTAAAGCTGCAGTCTGTAGCTTTTTTGGGGTTAAAAATTATCAAAATGGTAAGCTTGTAATAATGTTTTAATTCCAGTGGTACTGGTGGATTTCCGCAGGAGATTCGAGCGTGTCTTTACGTCATTACGCCACATCTGTACACATAAAGAAGGAGTTTCGGCTAGTAGGCTATCTTGCGTGAGGATGTTGGAGGTGGAGATTTATAGCCTTTTCTCACAGCACTTAAACTTATCAATTTGATGGCGGATCCAGAAAGGTTCAAACGACAATCACCAGTGACAATAGATTCACCTGCTGTAAAATACAAACGACTTAAATCGGACTTCGGAGTGGCTACAGAAAAAGGAGACTCCAACTGGACCCATGCGAAAACAAGGATAGGCTACATAACATTACCATTAACAATTTGAAAACAAAGTATAACTTGCACTATTTGCGTGATATGATAAACTATAAGTGATTGTTTGATTTAATCAGCGCAATTTACTGCAATGTCAGAACCAGAACAAAAGTGGATGTTTCTTACTAGTTCAGAGGACATTTTCTGGTGAAAATTCTTATGTTGGTCATTCTTCCAAAAAGAATAATCTGTGATTCTGAATGCCAGTCTCCACATCGGCACGGTGATTGACAGCTGCACACACTCCTCAAACACTGTGTTCTTCTGAGCTATGTGCCATGTCGAGGGTGTCGTACTATAACTCGTAAAGTTGATAATTATGCGAATGACTGCAATTGCAGAATTCAAACAGAGATGGCGACAAAGAGGAATGCAGCTTTAAAGTATGTAGCTACTTTCCCTGGAACTAAGCGTAACACACAGAATGTTACTTAAAATTGTTAAAAATTAGACAAATTTGATTGACGTAGAATATGACATTTTTAATTTTCAGTACAAATACATTATTCATTTACATATTTTAGTTATTTATTTAGAAAATTCTTGATTGATCAGATTCGCATGGCAAGTGCTGTGATTTTACATCTCTGGTTGAAATTACGCTATGCTTCATGTCTCAGAGTGATGAAGTGTGATCCTGATCCACTGCAGCAAAGTCAGAGTAGGTCAGGTGACACATGAGGAGGCTGTGCACATTTAACACTGAACACACAGGGACATCTAGTGCTCTCTTATGAAAACTGCACTGTTGCAAACCAACCGAGTCGAATATCAAGATGTTGCTTTTGCAATTTTAGGTAACCACGTAACTTAGACAAGTCTCTTAATGTATTAACATTGTGGAATATCACATTCACACACATTCAATGTCATTATATGCTCTGTAGTTGTTCTTTTTGTTATTTTCTCAGGGTATATAATCAGGCTCTATCATTTTGATTATTATTCATTGGTGTATTTGGATTTGCGCTCACTGCATTTAGACTGACCTTGGCTCCACACAGCACACGTATCCACTCAGATTTTAGTGCTTGAGCCAATAAGGGTTGACAGTTAAGGTCACATGACCCAAATATGTCTGCCTCCACTCCTTCGGACCAATTTGCATACGCAAGTACTCCATGGGATAGAAAGAGCCTTACAGCAAAAAAGACTTCCGTGCATATCAACATAATTGAACATGATAAATGCATCCACATGAACATAATTATGTGTTTGTTGTTGTCAGTAATAAGAAAGTATTGCATCATCTCAGTCTGAGACTGTTTTATAGCTGAATGATGTAAGATTGAATTCATTTTCTCTGTGAAGATTTATCTTTCTCTTGCAGTATTTGGAAAGTGCTTCCAAGGTGCTATTTAGAGTATTATAAATCAAGTTTGCCTATAACACCATGTTCTAGTTTTTTGGAAGAAAACAAAAGGTTTTATTTAGTACTGTGTCTTTTGAATAACATTAAAATACATTTTTCTTGTTGTATTGACAGGGACCAGTGACCCATATGTGAAGTTTAAGATCGCAGGGAAGGAGGTTTTTCGCAGCAAGACAATCCACAAGAACCTGAACCCAGTATGGGAAGAGAAAGTCAGCCTGCTGGTGGAGAGTTTGAGAGAACCGCTCTACGTGAAGGTAAATGATAAATAACAGTTTGAGTGCTTAGCTCCAGTCTTTAAATTAAATATGTAGAGATTTTTGTATGCTGCTGAGACTTTAGTGCTTATTTATTGTGTTTGATTTTATGCAACTAATGGAGATTGCAAAGAAGTAAATCTGTTTATTTACACTTTAAACTGACCTCCGGTCTTACAGTCACAGTAAGTCTTGCTTCTGTTCTTTGTCGTGTGAAATGACATGCCTTACTGTTGTGTGTTTTCTATCCTCTGCAGGTCTTTGACTATGACTTTGGGCTGCAGGATGACTTTATGGGCTCTGCATATCTCCATTTAGAGTCCCTGGAGCACCAAAGGTCGTCTGATGCTTTGTGACACATTGACACATCTGAAACACAATCACAAGACAGAGACTAAAATTATTCACTGCTGCCACCTAGTGATTTTGCATATGCAAACAAGTGTAATTATATTTAACTAAAACCATGAAAATCTTGAATTAAAATAAACACTAACTACAAAAAAAATAAAACCACTTCTCATTTTCATTTAGCTTAGCTTGATGTACTAAAATAACTAAAACTAAAACTAAAAATGTACTAAAATTTCAGGTAAAATGATAAAAACAAATTCTAAATATTAATAACTGTAATGGTATCTCAATTATAGTTAACACATGAATGCTGTATGAAATGAAGAACATAATCTTTAATCATGGCATGTATTTGGTTGTTCATACTGTAGGTTCTCTCTGTGCCCTTTTAGGACCTTGGATGTGACCCTTGAACTCAAAGATCCCCACTATCCCAACCATGACTTGGGTTCACTGGATCTGACTGTCACACTTATTCCAAAAGAGGGAGACTTCAGGGAAACTGTGAGTTTTTGATTTTCATATCTCTATGTTTTTCTAGCTGATGTGTTTGGGTTGAGAATATGAGCTGGAGGTGTGTGATGTGACCTTGCTGGATCAGATGTGCCTGGAAGATGCAATATTTACTCATCATCAAACCTGAATAGATATTAAGATGATTCACGAAAATTCACAGTTTCGTACTTTTAGGAAAATACATGCATTCCGTTTCCATATTTTGGTCTATGGGAAACCTGAAAATATCAGGGAACTTATTTCTTCTTCAGCCCTATAGTACAAAGAACTGTAAGAATTGCTCTTTACAAGTGTAATCTCTATATAATGAATTTCATAAACACTTATCCAAACCTGTCCATTTTTGGAAAGTCATGAAAATGTATTGGTAAGGAGGTTTGGGAGCTCAGAATCGAATAAAAAAAAACGATTTATTTTTTAAAAAAAATGGAAATCTAAGGTAAACTAGTACTCTCTTTGATTTCCACTATACCGTTCAAAGGTTTGGGGTCCTTTTTAAAAAAATAAATGAATCGTTTTTCAGTTGATCAGTAGTGACAGTAAAGACTTTTACATTATTATCAGATAAATCTTGTAATCTTTCTATTCTTCGAGTATGCTGCAAAAAAATAAAAAATAAAATAAATAAAAATAAAAAATAGTTCCACAAAAAATATCGTGCAACTGTTTTTCAATATAGATAATAAGAAATGTTTTTTCAGCAGCAAATTAGAATGATTTCTGAATGATCATGTGACAGTGAAGACTTCAGCTTCACAACAGATTTCCACTTCGCCTTCGCTGAAGCTTCACTTCAGCTTCAGCTTCGCCATCACAGGAATAAATTACATTTTAAAATATATTAAAATAGAAAACAGCCATTATAAATAATAGTTTTACTGGGTTTTTGATCAAATTCATGCAGCCTTTGTGAGCATATAAAAGACTTCTTTCCAAAACATTAAAAAAATTGTACTGACCCCAAACTTGTGAACAAACGTATATTTAGCCAAGGGTTTCAAATGGTTAATCTAATCTAATCTAATAGCATTTCACACATTTGACCACAGTACAGAAGACTACAAATTTGTTTTCTGGGCTATTTATTTATTTATTTAGATGGAACAATGCATATCAATGAACGTACAAACATAGTCGAACGTAAATATGCCGGATTTAGCACAATGCTAATTTCCATCCGTTGTCCCCCAACACAGACAAACACAATCCAAAAATAAGCTAGATGTGCCAATGTCTGACCTGGAAAGTATTTCTATTGCAAACTCTCTATTGTCTAGAGAATATGCCCGGCATTGGCGGGCAGAATTTAAATGCGAGGAGATGAATACAGTTAGCTATTAGCCAGCTAGCTCACTAACAAATGCACCCTGTCTTTACATACAGCCTAATGCGGTCATATATCTTGTTTTTGCGTATAGTAATTGTTGCTCTGGATGAAAGAGTACTTATTGCTCAGCATGTTTAACACGGACACTGTGAGTTTAGGGGAAACAAGTGTGTTTTATGTAGAACTACACCAAAAGAAAACTTATATTAGTAACTTAAGCTCTCAGTCAATTTAACAAACATGTAATACTAAGGCCACCATCTTTTGCTGTTTATTTTGCCTGATGTCTGATCAAAACATGATAGTGGCTAAAATATGGTTTGGAATACTAAAAAACTGTATATACCATATCGCTGTGTTTATATATACAGTATGTTTCTAGAAATGTATTGTGAAGCAGGATGAAAATGCAATGATAAACACTTCATGCAGTAATATGCTACTCTGCTGTGATGTGACATTTTGTGGAATCTAGTTCATCATCACAGAAATAAATATGGATATTTTTCATGTTTTTTCCAATTTTGTGTGAATAAATTCTTCAGTTTTGACAGCTATATTATTATAAATTTATCTTGATAAATTTATGTAATAATATTTTGGCAACAATTTTGTTCTGGATATATTGGGAGCAAATAAAATTTTTTCAACGTTTTAATTGTGAAACATCAGCACATTGCATTGTGGGATGCAGTGATCTTTCAGGGTGCATACTGTGCATATTAAACAGAATATAAGCAGGATGAACTCAACAATTAATTATGATCCAACCACTTATAACCTCTATGGATACCTCTCTCTCTCTCTGTGTGTGTGTGTGTGTGTGTTATGGGTATGCGTGTATCTTTGTGTTAGTCAACAAAGCTTTAAACGACAACATTTTGTTGTTTCTGTGTGATTTAGTAGTTTTATTAGCTTATAATGGCTGCCCCCAGACCATAGCTTCCCCAGGCTGCCTCCTTATGACCCCTTGACTCTTCTGAACTGTATTCAGACAGGCTGTCAGGTTCACCTCTAACACCCTGTTAGAGAGGGCAAGGGGTGGCTTTATAATGCTTTGTCTCATTCACAGACCATGCTTATGAGAAGGAGCTGGAAACGATCCAGTAAGGTAATAACAGCATGAACTGATCCCTGCCTTCTCTGATTCTCTGCTCTGACTGAAGAGGGCAGTGACCACACCCCTTTTCATTTTTTACCCTTGCTTACTTTTTTTTGCTGACTTTATTTTCTGTTTGCTGCAATATGCAAGGTAAGAAACGCTGCCATCTGGTGTACAGATAATAAAGTGCACATTTTTCAAGTGCTTTGTCCTGCCTTTAAAATTAAGGCTGAATCAGATCCAAATTCAGGACCGCTATAGTTTCCTTTGTGTATTGTAGCAACTGACTGAGAAAATAAAGCATTCTCTGTTCTTGCCATCTTTATATTGCATTGACTGCACGGTGCATGTGCTGCAATGTTCTGTGAGGAGATAATGCACTTTATCATTGCACTGTATCAGGATGTGAACAGGGGAACCACCAATTTATAGATACTGTTGATTTTAGATATGTGTTCTTCTAGTCATACCTTGAATAGTATGCATATTTTACCTGATTTAATGCTTCATAACATTATTTTATTTTATTTCTTGGTAAATTTGTGTGGTGGGTCTGTGAACAATGTCTTTCTCTAAAAAAAACAAATGACAGTTTTGGTCTCTGAACTTGATAAATTTGTATGAAATCTTATCATTAACTAAAATGATTAAAATTGAAATTAAATAAAATATAAATATTAGATTATAATTAGAAATGTTGCCTTGGAAACAAACTGAATCAAATTTAAGTTAAACAAAGTAAAAACAAATAAAAAAAAATCGAATTAAACTGAAAATATCAATAAAAGTTCATTCAAAATATTAATACAATTTAAATATAATACTAAAATAACACTTAAATATTTGATTTGTAGATATTTGAAAAACTTCTCAAAATAGTTGGTTGAATCATTATTTTCCTTTTGAAACAATCTGTTTTGTAAAGTGCTAAATAAAAGTGATTGAAAGGGAATAACCCTATTCCTATAAACATTCCAATTCAAGTGTTAAGCTGTTCCTTGTCATCCTCACTATTGACCTTTAAGTTTAAATTCTGTTAAAGTTTTAAACTTATTTGCATATTATTTTCTTCCTTTTGTTGTGAATGGATTTTTTTACTGTATGAAAGTGGCATGTTGGTCTGGGACGGGAATAATGTATTATACTCTCTTTGTCTCTGGTTCATATGTGCATGTGTGAAACAGACATTTCTGTTGCCTGCTAATTGAAAGTCCTAGTGTCAGTGGTAATTTGTGGTCTTCAAGTGGTGGCCCATTTCTAAGACATTTCTTACACGCAACCTAGTTGCATTGATTTGCACTACTCAAGAGAACAAAATGCACAGCTCTCAGCTGCATGTTCCCAGCAGAGGTCAAGTAACTCCTATTTTGTTTTGTCTAATGTTAGAGCCCAACTTTCAGAGAGGCCCAGAAACATGAAAGTGGCTCTCCACCAGCATGTGGATAAGGACGTCCTGCTGAAAGGCTTATCAAGCCTTTGAAGCTCCAAAGTGGGCCATGTTGGCTGGGACTCGGGAATACTGTAACAGTGCTACGATAACTACTTTTACACTGCTTGCTGTGCACACTTGGGTTTTTCTTCTATTTATACTCCCTATTTTTCTTTCATTTCCAAAATACTGTAAACGATGATCTCTGTATATGCAAATCAATTTGTAATTGATACATCTCCAAAATTAAGATTTCTGCTCTGATATACAGTACGAATATAAAGAAAACTCCACCCTGAAGTGTGTCTGCAAGAACAAAACTTATGCTAACACAGCTGTTAGCAAACCTTACGATTTTTTTACATCCAGTTTTACTTCTGCTTCATTATTATGAAGCAGATTAAGATCGGCGTTCATAGATCGACTGATAGAGACTATTTTTCCAAGATGGCTTCTTCCTGTATTCATGAATTTGTCTGTGTGTATAAAATATCTTCTTATTAAACTGTATGGACACTGACAAAGTTCTCAATGCTTCGGTTTGAATGTATGGACCCTTATTATGCTACCGTGTTAGTGTGGGGCTATTTTGAGCCTTGTTAGTGGTAATGACAACCGATTTTTATTTGTCATTACTCTATGCCCTACTGTATATACTAGCGTTATAGGCTAAACTGTTTTTAGAGATAAAACTATTTACATTCGGCAATCATGAAAACAAATCTCAGATAACGGTTGATTAGGTAACAATGTGTAATTAGACCAAAGGTTCATTTTGCGCCGGAGTTCTCCTTTAATTTTGACTTTACAGGGACTTTAAAACTGAACAGAAGAAATTGCTGGTGTTTCTTACGTCACAAACTACCTTGTCACCAATCACGTCAACGTGTAATCTTTATCGAGTGAATCTCTGAGCTGGTGTGAGTGAGTGGAAGGCTGGGCTTATTTGCATATTCATTGAACCCTATATACTAATTGAGGCAAGGGTGTGGAGTTACATTCAAGCTATTTTAAAACATGAAGAATTTTTGCCTCATTTCTTTTAATCATTTACTCACTCTGAAGTTGTTTCAAACCTGTGTGAACTTCTTTCTTCTGCTTAATACAAACAAAGATATTTTTAAATTGGTAATCAACCAGTTGATGGGCCATATTGGTCATATCCATCAACTGTTTGGTTACCCATATTATTCAAAATATCTTCTTTTGTGTTCAGCGGAAGAAAGAAATGAATACATGTTTGGAACAACTTGAGGGCGGGTAAATGATGACAGAATGTTTATTTTGGGGTAAACTATCCCTTTAATTTGGGCAATTAAAACCCTACTTCGTAGTAGACTTTAGCATCTTTTATTCTCTCATTAAATGGGTGGTAAAATGCCATTTTCACAAGATGTAAAATAAATCTCTGATGTCCTCAGAGTGTGTGTGTGTGTGTGTGTGTGTGTGTGTGTGTGTGTGAAGTTTTAGCACAAAATACCCCACAGATATTTTTATATAGCATGTTAAAGTTGTCACTTTTTGAGGGTTTTCAAAAACGCACGTTTTGTGACTGGCCCTTTAAATGCAAATGATGCTGCTGCAGAGGGCAGAGTTTCAAGAGGGCGGGGGAGCTTGTGTATGTTAGCAGCTTCTGATTTCCTCATGCAGATAAAATAACACTAAAATAACAAAAACTGTTCTCCCTTTAATAATATGAACGGAGTCAGTCTAAGATGGAGAGACTCAAGAAGTGACAACATGTAGAATGCAACAGGACATCTCTGAATGGTTTGATGAATTTATGTTGCTGATTTAGAGTTAACTATCTTCAATTAGGATATTCTGTCATCATGTAATCTATAAATCTCTCATATAGGAACTGTTGTGAGATGCAGACAGAGTGACTTTCAATTGCATGTGAAAAGATTGATGCTTAAGTTTGAGCTGACTCACAAATGTACTCTTATACAACCATTCTTCCTCTTCTCAACATGATCTGCATGTTCCCGGGGCCCGTGTTTATGCACATTTTAGGAATGTTGTGTAGTCCCTACCAGCCGTTTGTTGTAGTCCTTTTCTTTAAAAGCAAAATATCTTCCTTTGCTTTGAACTTTGAGTGTTGTAACTTTGATAATGTTGTTTATGCTCAAACAGCAACATTACACACAAACTAAAGTTAGAATATTGAAATCATACTTTACCACCCCTTTAATGTAAGCCATAAATATAGCTAGTATTTGTTGTACTTGTACTAGATTTAATTTATTCTTAATTTAAATCATACAATGGACTTATTTTTTTCTGCAAATTAATACTGACTTTATTTAATTGTGGATTGAATATAACCTAAACATTTCTTCATGAGATTCACCCTATATGTGGACTGTTTCTTAGAAGAGGTTGATGAGACTTCTGTTGTTTATTTCATACGCTACCAATCAAATGTTTGGGGTCAGTAGGATTTTATAAAGCACGAATGAATTAAATTGGTAATAAGTGACTGTAAAGACTTTTAAAATATTAAAGAAGATTTATGTTTTTTAACATTCAATTCATCAAAGAATCCTGCAAAAAAAAAAAAAAAAAATGTGGTCATGATTCCAGTATTTAGAAACATACGCCGTTACTAACATAACCTTGGTCCTCTCTAGAAGAGAGAACGAGTACTGCGTAAAATCTTACGCTAGGGGAAAACTTCTTTTCCTCGAGATATTAAAGCCAAAAATTATCCTTAATTTTGAATGAATGTAAAATGCATTTTCTTGGTTGTGAGCATTCTGATCTGGCGTTCCACAAGCACTTTGTTCAGCTGTCTTAAATGGGTCTGAGACCCGCGTCTTTTTTCGGTACCAGAAAATATCTGTTTCGCTATTTCGGCTTGAAGTAGATGAGCTACTTCAGTTTTTACCATAGTTTCGACCTTCGCCGTGTAGCGGCGGGGACGTCAACGAACTGCAGCTAATAGCCTCTTTTTATAATGTTCAGCACCCATTCTGAGACCCCGTGAAGCTTTGCCCACACATCTGCATGAATAGTTAGGGGTAGAATGAGATCTGGGCTCTGGCCGCAACATAGTGGTGACTGGAGAGCTTCGGCGTGCTGAAACATAAACACTGTGAGGCGCATCGGCGAACACATACTTAGCAGAATAAAAGGATATAAACGCCGGAAAGCGTAGCAGGTATGGCGACTGATGGCGGTGAGCTTCAGATGGAAAGACTCGTCTTGCAAAAAGCTTTTCTCAGACGGCGCGGCTTCTTCACTCTGGATCCAGCAATGCGTGAGCTTCGCTGAAGAGATGAAAAATCAGATTATATCAGCCCATCAAGCTATTTTTATCGGCCCAGGCCACGCCCACTTTGGCGGGAGGTGACGTAGAGGGCAGGAAACGCCCCCATTGGATCTGACGTCACCAGTGGCCTCTCTTGATAGGCTGTTGCAGTTGCCGCAGGACAGCCAATAGGCAGTCTAGCCGTCTTGCCTATGCATGCTGCCGCAGCAATGCGTTTTACATTTATTAAAAATTAAGGATAATTTTTGGCTTTAATATCTCGTAGAAAAGAGGATTCCCCCTAGCGTAAGATATTACGCAGTGCGACAGAACCTCTGAACAAAATTAAGCAGACATTTGTCGGATTTCATTGGAGATTTCAAAAATGAAATTTATTTGTAAGCTTGGTGAACAGATTTGGGGAACAGCCCGAGATGCGACCGAGTGAAAGGAAAAAAAAAAGACTGACTGTAAAAAAAAAAAATGCGTCAACATCAATCAAAACCCACAGCCAATCAGAACAGCATGTGGGTGGTCTCTGGCTAGAATAATCTATCTTGCACTCACAAGGAAACACATAAGTAGCCTACACAATCAAATTCACAAATATGACAACATTTAAACATTATTGTCAAAAATACACTTGTTTGTTCACAGTTTGAGCGTTCTTGTTTATATATGTTTAATTTCAAGATATATTTCAAGAATAAACGTTAAATGATATTCAAAGTCACATTAACGTACACCCTGTTAACATTAAACAAAGTTTTACCTGAGCTTATTGCCACACTTTGTGTTTGTTGTTCCAGTTGCGACGTCGCAGAAATAAAGAAACCGTTTCTAAAATAGAATCGTCTGGTTAGGACAAAAACTGTGTGGCGGCGTCATTTGTAAGTTAGTTAGGACAAGGTGAGACTTTTTTCAAAAACATTTAAAAAATCTTGCTGACCTCAAACATTTTCACAGTAGGCCCAGTGTATGTTCATGTTTTACATTACTTGAGGAAAGATACCGTTGACACACTGATGTCTGTGTTTGCTGATGTCTGTTTGTCTCTGTTTTTGCAGTGCTGTCTCTGTTTATGTTTTCCTTACTCACCCTAAATATGCCTTTCATGTTCCTGAACTTTATGCACTGTTGTACATTGCATTTTGAACCACAAACGCATTGTTTGCTGTTCACATTTAATTTTTTTGCCTATTTTTTAGTCATTTCACTGACTTTCTCTTCACATTGGATTGTATCCTGCCTGACGTGAGTATGTACGGGTGTGTGTTTGTGTCACATTGCAGCATCAGAGTCTGAGGTTATCAGACATTCACAGGAAGGCTCAGCTGTGGAGAGGCATAGTTAGCATCAGTCTCATTGAGGCCCATAACCTCCAGCCTATGGACACCAATGGCCTCAGTGACCCTTATGTCAAATTTAGAATGGGACATCAAAAGTACAAAAGTAAGGTATGGTCCACATGAGCTGTATTCCAGTTGTTTGTTGTTCATTTGAGACTTTTTCTTTCATGTAATGGAAATTCTAATCAAGTGGGTTTCTTTTCTGCTGTGCAGACGATACCAAAAACACTAAACCCCCAGTGGAGAGAACAGTTTGACTTCCACCTGTTTGATGAACAGGGTGGTTTCATTGATGTCACCGTCTGGGACAAAGATGCAGGGAAGAAAGATGACTTTATGGGCAGGTTGGTCATGCATGTGGCTTTTATTGTGTAGGATATATGCAGTTTTGTAATTCTCATGCTCTCATGGTCTGATCTGATTGATTATATCTCTTAAATGTTTTAGCTTTTTGGAAACTTGTGGATATGATATTCACTGCAGTAATATGAGGAGCGGGTCAAAAAGGCTTATTTGTTTTTAAAACTTTCAAATGGGCTGCAAGATGACTAATTATTTAAAGTAAGACAAAAAATAGCTTAAAATCAAGACGTAAACTCAAATAATTTATTTTAATTGAACACATTTCAACACGTTTGTTTGTTTGTTTGTTTGAAAACCTGGATAAATGATGGACATTTAAAAGTGTGATTTTTAGACCTCATGCAAAATACATCTAAAAACTGTTTAAAAAAATTCTGTAATGAACATGCAGTTTTCTAGTTATGTCAAGCCCTAAAATATTTTATTGAGTAGAAATTATAGAGAAATTGCCATTTGTGAGTTAAAAACACTGAACATTAAACACTGAAGAACATTCAGTATTTACAGAATTTTCTTATTTTAATTGTAATATCAGTTAATATAATTGTAAAATATCTTAGTCTACCTTTGATGAAGGCTGAGAACCACTATCAAACTGAATGCATTTATTTTTATTCCAATCACTTTAATCATATAGATAAAATGTTATGTAATTTAGTACAATTATACAAATCAAACTCTTTATTTGTGTAATTTTAGGCTTTGATCTCAGCAGTTTATACTGTATATTTCTTAGTGGGCGAAGTTAACAAGATCTTTTGGCGCATTTTTGCTTGTTTCGATTTTGGATTAGTGGAATTGTCTGTAATGTAGTTTTTCATTTCGAATTCTGCTGTTAAACATGATTATTTATAAATCAAGTTAAAATAATACAGGCAAATGGCTTTAAATAGTATCGATTAACAACCCTTGTATAGGCTAGTAAGGCAGTCTTTAAAGGTTTATTAGAAAATTAATTTTCCTAAAGAGAAATAGATTGGGGTTTTTGTTTTGGCAACCCGAATGTTGCACTCCATTAAATAACATGTCTGCTGTATAGTATATCACAGTCATTTATGCTCCAGTCTGAACTGTCCTCTCGTAGACTGCGTGTGTGTAAAAGAAAGAGGGTCTTCTAGAGTCTCAGAATGACAAAACCCTATTAGAAGTGACAGCAGAATTAATGGCTGTGCGATGTGGGAATGAGGCAGCAGTTTACTTAGTTTCCTGTCTGTCCCCTACACCAGTGGTCCAGCTTACAGTCGTTCATAGAGGTGGCATGTCAGGATCGGTCGGGTGGCATTCTTGTAATTGGCTATTTCCCCCCTTTAAACACTTATCTGCTTAAGTTGTTCAGCACTGATGTTCACATTATTTACCTCATTCATGATCAATTGAAGCTTTCAGTACCTGCGTGATGTTCCTGTAGAGAAAACACATTGTCACAGTGGGAACAAGTAGAGGAATACCGATGAAATATTTGCAGAGAAACTGTATTCTATAGCAATTATTTAGCCGTTTACTCTCTTATGCTTTCTTTCTGCCTCTTGCACTTTTTCTCTCTTCTTAGAGTGTTGGGGAATGTTGATGAAAAGTGATCAGTTTCTAAATCAGATACTAAATCGTAACAGGTTCGCTCTGCTTTAATAATCACATTAAAATAGGTCTCATGTAGAGTTCCAAGAAGTTTATACATCCATACACTACCTTTCACTACTTTTTCTTTTAAACCATAATACGTTCTACATTTCAGTTTGGGCTCGGAAATGACTAAATCATTTCTTCCCCAACATGTCACCATTAAACTCAGTGATACACTGACTATTTGTACATTTGTTTTTGACCAAATTAAAGAGCCAAATTGTAACGTGTGCCATTTTTAACAAAACCAAAATTTGTATCAAATTATAAAGTTTTTCAAAAGTTAGTTTACTTTAAGGAGAGAACAGTGTTAGTGAAAAGCTTGAGATGATGATATCAGATGTAATTTTGTTCAAATTATAACAAAAGTTTAGTAGTAATATTTAATTGTACTCTATATATTTAGAAAACATAAAATGCTAGCAATACAGTTAATTTTTTTGCACAATGTCCTTTCTGTATTTTCATTGCTGTCATTTCCGTTACAAAATGACGATTTTGAGATGTGGATTAAATTACATTAGTGTATAACAGTTCAAGTGATAGGGGAAAAAAACAATATAGAAAGTGTTTTAAGTAGTTTAATTTCTCAAAGGCAGCATGATACCCTCAGTAAAATAAATACCCATTTGTTTAACATTTTGTTTAGACTACTCCTAATGCTGGTGATTTAGCTTTTTCTTTGTTTATCTCACTGGAATGCCAGTTTCTTTCTTTTCAATTGTTTCTTTCTATTGTTTTGAACATTAAAACCTGCAAGACAATATATGATTGTGATATAATGATGATTATGAAGGTGTGTTTGTGTGTGTGTGAGTTTCAGGTGCCAGGTGGACCTCTCTCTTCTGTCAAAAGAGTGCACTCACAGACTTGACATGCCTCTGGATGAGGGTGAGGGCACGCTGGTGCTGCTGGTCACCCTCACAGCCTCTGCTGCTGTCTCCATCGCTGACCTGTCTGTAAACATATTGGACGACCCTCGTGAGAGGAAAGAGATTCTTCAGAGATATGTAAGGACAAAGCTCTTCTATTCAGAAGAACATTGGGAGTGTACAGCCAGCAATAATTATGACTTCATAAACATGCTAAATAGCATCTTAAAGGAGAACTCCGGCGAACAATGAACCTTTGGTCTAATAAAACATCGGTATCTAGTCAACCGTTCTCTGAGATTTGTTTTCATGATGATCGAATGTAAAGAGTTTTCTCTCTAAAAACTGTTTAGCGTATAATGCTAGTAATGGGGGCATTTACTAAGTAAAAAGAAATCGCTAGTTAATACCACTAATAAGGCTCAAAATAGCCCCACACTAACACAGTAACATAATGAGGCTCCATACATGCAAAACGAAGCATTGAGAACTTTGTAAGTGTACAGACCGTTTAATAAGAAGATATTTTATGAAGACAGTTCACTTCGCGTTAACTTATCGCACGTCGTGCTGAGTGATCTGAACTCATACAGTTTAGCGAACTTCTGAACTGTATGAGCGGCGTTCGGGGATCGACTTATCGAGACTTTTTTTTTAAAGATGGCTCCTGTATACGCGAAGTGAACTGTCTTCATAAAGTATCTTCTTATTAAACGGTCTGTACACTTACAAAGTTCTCAATGCTTCGTTTTGCATGTATGGACCCTCATTATGTTACTGTGTTAGTGTGGGGCTATTTTGAGCCTTGTTAGTGGTATTACATGTAACTAGCGATTTCTTTTTACTTAGTCAATGCCCCCAGTAATAGCGTTATACGCTAAACAGTTTTTAGAGATAAAACTCTTTACATTCGATTATCATGAAAACAAATCTCAGAGAACGATTGACTTGGTACCGATGTTTTATTAGACCAAAGGTTCATTGTTCGCCGGAGTTCTCCTTTAAAGGGATAGTTCACCCAAAAATGAAAATCCTATCATCATTTCATTCTTCTTTGGAACAAAAAATGAAGGTTATTTTAATGAAATCTGAGGAATTTCTGTCCCTCTGTGGAGAGTCTAAGCAACTATGTCACTTCAAAAAGTCCATAAAGAGAAAAACTATGTAATGTAAATTTGTAAATTTCACATGTAAACATTCATCAACACACACATCAGATATGGTAAAAGAAAGCTCAAGCATGATTTCTTGATAAAACGTTTGATGAATTTATTGGGTTGTTTTAAATATTAAGCATCACATCATAACACTAGTTACATGGAATATATTTTACTATTATAGAGTACTCTAAAATGACATTAATAATCAGTAATGTAAACAATTGGCTCATGATTATGTCATGATTATGTGATTTTTTGCTTAATCTCTTAAAGAAAACAACAACAGGATCCTCTTAAGGAAATATTTGAATTTATCTTGAGAAACTTCTTTCTTGAGAAGATTTTGTTCTAGATCTAAATGTCACCAGGTTTAAGAAGAAGTTTAAGCTTATTTAGTAGTTGTTTTAGTAGTTGTTTTAGAGCAACACCACACCATTTAGTCCAAACTTTCTGTCCCTATATCATCAAAAATAGCGTTCTGTTAAAGTACCGTATTGAAGTGTCCTCTCACAGAGTATATGTGCCTCATATGCATAGATGGAGCTGAATTGCATCTCAGTTGGCGCTGGGTTCTCAGACCTGGCAGAACCTCAGTGATATGACCTCCTTTTGAAAAGCGCTCAACCTCTGGGGGCCAGAGATTGGTTCAGGCCTGTAGAGAGACGGATCAGGCCTCCCCGCTCTCTGAGGAAAGGGAGAGAGGTGCTGATTTGGGATAGAGAGCTGTGAAGGAGAGCAGTAGTGGGGGGCTGTGACAGGCTCTTTTCAGGCAGGGTGTGCTCTTGAAAGGCCCAGGCTGAAAGGAGCCCAGTGTCCCTATGCGGAGGCCTTTGGCCCATCATGGCCCCGAGGCCCTCCAGTCCTCACTCTAGCACAATGCTCTCAGCCTTTCGCTTTGTCTTTAGCCCGTTAACCCTTCGTTCGCCGCTATTTGCGGCTCTCCGCCACCTCTTTACATGCCAATAGCGAGGGACAGGGCTGAAACAAAAGGGCCACTTTTTGTTCACACTCTTGTCTGCTCGATACAGCTGCTCTCAGGGGTGTAACGCGTCAGAAGATGCTTTTGAATCGCAACCGTTTTTAGAGTTTTGCTTTCGAAGGCAGAGTGTTTCGCTAACCTGGTTCTTGGCGAAACACGTGTTTGTGCGCAATACTCTGCTCTAATTCAAGTGGGAAGTCATGCTGGGAGATGTGTTTGATCTTCGGTTAAGTACCAGTGGAAAACACTCCACAGGCCAAATGGCGGACGGGTGACCTACATAACCGTGCACATTACGGGCTACCAGCATCGTGCTCTTCACCGCCACCTTGACGCCCCACGTCCACTAGAAGGAGCTGTTGGATCAGAATTGGAAGGAGAAATTTGTGTCTTCTGACAATGATGGGGTACTGGTCGCTGAGATGGGAGGGGCTGGTGTGCAAAATGAAAAGAAAAGCCATTTCACCTTGCACAACACCAGTCTTTTTTTCGTGGCAAAGGATGGATGTTCCGCTCCCTCATTCCCCACCCGCTCCCCCACCTTGTACTCTGCATCCAGGCATTCATTAGCACCCTAGCCTGCAGTCCGATGGGGACAGATATGCTCCAGAGTGGATGGGGGCTAAATGGAGGATGGGACAGTGGATAAAAGAAAAAAAAAAGACTTTAATTTGTCCCCACTATTAGCATATTCCCCGTTCCCTGCTTGACACCCGTTCACAGAAGTGAATTTAATAGAGATGTACCTTATCAAGCGTGGCAGATAACAGAAAGTGCCGGTGTTAGTGCCGCACAATATGCCTTAAACAGATTATCCCAGGCAGGGTAGTGGTCCAGCCGTATGTGAAAGTGATGGAGCCAGGGGCACGGGCTTCCAACGTTTTCTACCTCTCTATCGCTGTTTGATCAGCTGTCTGAGGATAACCGAATAGCAAGACTAGTTATCAACGCTTGCTGTTAAAGTGCTAGGGGGCCTGCCTCCAAACAAATAAAGTGTTTAAGAACGTGATGTTGGGTGGTGGAGGTATAGAGATGCTTTGAAACTGCAGATGATCCCAATTTAAACTGTGGATGCCCCCACTTGTCGGGGATGGGGGTTGCATAGAATACAATTAAGTATTTTAATGCAGCATTGCACCAGGCTCAGATACATCATTAAAGTGGAGGAGGCATATCAGATGGCTTTCAGTGCTTTGCATATAGGGTGTGTGGGCACGAGAGCTTTGTCAAGGTTTGTTAAAGGCACAGAATGAAGACGTCTTTCGCCTTTTACCTGTCATTCAGTACGTCATGGCAATTCTTTGATTCACTCCACAAGCTTTACATGTCAGAGACCTATAGGCAAAATTCATGTATGTTTTTCATGTAGCTTATGTAGATGTTTCTGCCTAAATTTGAGTTGGCTTGATTTTTCTGTGTGCGCACAAAAAATTTGTCTATAAAATTGGTAACTGTTTACATTAAGGTTGTATATGAAGAGTTCAGATTCAAAAGCCTCTGAATGCCATTGGAAATTTTCTTCTAAAATTATCATTTTTATCAAGCTTATTTATTCAAGTTCAGTAATTTCACTTAATTGACAATTAATAGGTAATCCTCACTGCAATTTAAGTGAAATTACTGAACTTAAATATACAAGCTTGATAAAAATGATCATTCTAGAAGAAAATTTCCAATGGCACTTAGAGGCTTTTGCATCTGAACTCTTCATATGTTGAATTAGATAAGGCAATAGTTAAAATGTACTTGTGAAACATTTATTAATCATGGGTAATGTTAATTTGATATTTATTTATTGGCCTGCTTGCAAATTACAAAATCATAATAATGCATTATTTATTTATTTATTTATTTATTTTTATTTACCTTTAACAAGGGCATAATAAACTATTAATTGACGATCCAACAATTTACAGTAATAATAATTGATTTTTATCTACATTTAATAAACGCATAAATTGATGAGATAATAATGAACAATATAATACTACTACTACTACTTTTATCACAATAATGAATGAGGAAAAGTATAAATTTTTAGTAAAGAATAATAGTAATTGTATTAATTGAATGCATTAATTCACATTAATGAATACACAAATCACATTCTTTGAGTGGTTCTGCATTTTAAAAATGAAAAGAATGAGCCTCAAATATGATTGCATCTTTTTTAGAGCTCATGAAGCTTAGTCTTTAGGCAGTTATTTCCCAATATTCCCAGAGAGGAAGACTGCATCTGTCTGCACTTCACAGCTGTTGGTGTAAGCTGAGAGAAATTATGCATTTTAATAGTAGTCAGGTGAGTGCGGGCGACTCGTGTGTAATGGACGTTAATGGGCATCAGGGCCAGGGTGACCTCTGCTGAAGTGGTGGCGCACAATTCCTCTCTGGCCCTGTCACTCGCTTCCAAATCAAAATGTGAACAAGTAAAGCAATGTGTGTGTGTATGTGTGTAAGGATGGGAAGTAGGAGGAAAGGAGTGAGAGAGCAGCAGAAAGAGAGAGGCAGGGAAGAGGGGGGTGGAAGCTGTTAGCATTCCATTTTTATTATGACATTTCACAGTCATCCGATTTAATGTCCCCTGACCGGATTGTCCGGCTAGAGACGGTGGGCTTGAAATGTTATTTAGAGCATTGATAAAAGGTGAGCGCCTGCGAGATGACAGCGAGTCATAAGGCTCCGCGCGGTGACATTCATTTTCTCCACAACAGAGATGGAATAAGACGTCACGGTGACAAGCTGTCACTCAAGACACAGCCCCGCCATCTCACCCCTCCCCTTCTCTCCCTTTTCGGTCCCTACTGTCTGGTTGGGGGTTAGAAGGGGTTCTGTGTGTGTGCTACCCCTCTCCTGTAATGGGACTAAACCACACTCCTCCTCAGCGTACCATATGAGTTGGCCTTGCTTTGCTGGCCCCAAAGCCGAGGGGGGTGGGAAAAATATTCTTCAGCCTTTCATTAAAAAAATAAAGAGGCCTCATCTCCTGAGCTTTTCAATCTCCTTGCCTGTCTTTTTAGGGGACTGAAAAGCCAGCACCCTTTGCAAATCAGAAATTCCTCTGCTATGGAAATGCACCAGCTCCAAAAAAAAAAAAAAATAAGGTCACTTTTCTTCAAGGTTGCAATAATCATAAATAACAAGCCCTTGATATCTACTGAGAAATCATGTATTGAATGTATGAGGAAAAATACATTTTCCCCCTCAATCATCACTTGATTTTTTCCCCCTCCTCTTCACTCGTGTGCTATCAAAAGATTTTTCAACAATAATATCGTTCGTAACAGGCGAATGCAGTCCGAGTGTATAATGAATTAAGTCTGCAGCCTGGTCCTGCACTTGAGAATTCAAATTATAATTATTCCTCTGGGTATGTGCAGGGCTTATTGCCAAGAAGAGAATTAAAGTGAAGTCTCCAGTGCTTTTGAAGGCGCACCAGTGAGATTGTGTCGTCTCTGTCAGTCCGGGTCCATTCACTCTGCACACGTGAAATGTCACAAGAGTTACTTCAACTTTCACTCTGAGGTTCATATCCAGGGAAGGAATGTACAGACATATTTTATTTATTGGAGAACTTTCCATTATTGTGAATTTATTAGAAACACATGCACAGACGGTTTTATTGGTCAGAGGTCGCTTTTTTTAATAGCTCAGGAGGCTTCTCAGCTTTGCGTCATTTAAAATCCTTTGGAGAAATTAAAACAAACAACTGAGACATTTGTTGGCTTAATTGTTTAGAGATTTAAATGTGAATTGACAAATTAGAGCTAAGGAACCATCTATTTTAGAAGAATTAGGTAAAGAGAAATATATATATATATACATATATATTCCTCATCGTTGAGTTCTTTTAAACCTTCAGAGGACATATTATTATTACTTGGATCTTAGGAGGAAAAAGTTTGAGGCACAGAAGACTTTAGTCTGTTAATTTGCGATTTAATTTGTTATATATGTATATATGTTTACGTGTGTGTGTGTGTGTGTGTGTGTATATCACTGTACATATTTATTTTTGTGTGACAAAACTGTACACTATACAATGTAGAGAAAGGGGAGGGGAATACAGAGAGAGAGATAGATTACTCATGCTGTGACCACACAGTTAGTGTGTGATGCCTAGTTTGTTTCATGGCTAAATGTCAGCCCCTTTAATGTTACAAAAGACACACAAAGGAACTGTAATGGAGTATTATGGTCTCTCAATGAGAGGCTTTTATCGGTATGAGCGTAATTGACTCGCTCATAAATCATGCTTAAGTGTCTTTGCTGATGCACTTGTCTTTGAGCAGTTTATCCTCCTCTCGAAGATTTACCGTTTTAGAAATTATTGGTGTCTCTGCTAGTATTTTCTGTTTTGCTTTTCATTTAATTGCTCACAGTTATTAGTTAACTGAAACTGAATGACTAGAATAAGAAATAATTTTTTGGAGGAACATGAATGTGAGTATGAACACTCTGATCGAATTGATTGAGTGAATTGATGTAACTTGGATTTGACTGTTTTCTTAATTTTTATTAATTCATTTTCCGCTTCTCACTGATTACTTTTTTAAATGCATTTGTATTTTAAATGCATCCGTATTTGTTCTTAATCATGCGTCTACGTAGAACAAGGGAATATTCCTTTATCGGACCTCTAAACAAAATGTATTCTAGTTGACTGATTTTTGTTTAATATTGTTATAATATAATTTCAGTAAGTAGTATGTTTACTTAAACCTGCAAAATTCACAAAGTACATATACGTACACTAGTCGTAAAAAAAAGTATTTGGGACAATTGTGCCACACTTAAAATTTTACATTGAAACACATTTAAAAAAGTTGTTAAATTTTTACATTATAAAATGGATGTAATTTCATATTTATTTCCTATAGTACAAAGTATCATTTACTGTATTTTACTGTTATATAGCACAAACGCGCAAGCAAAGTTTTATTTAAGTAAAATTAGTGCTAAGAAAAGTAAAGATCTAGTATAATGTGTTTGCAGATACCTTTTCTTTAATATTTTGCTATTTTGTGCTTTGAAATTCATTCATTTTTTAGCGACTTACACTCTAGAAAATACTGTGTTGTTTTAACCCAATTTTGGGTCAAATATGGACAAACCCAGCCATTGGGTTATGATTTTAAATTACATTTTCAACCGAATGTTTGAGTTTGTCCATTTTTGACCCAAATTGGGTTAAAACAACACAGCATTTTTTAGAGTGTAAATGATCAGATGCTTCTCAGCATAGCTGTGTGGATATGGAGTCTCGTATACTCTCAAATGCTTTTTTTTATATCCTTTTTGACCTCAACAGAGTCTTCTCAGATCCTTTAACAATATTAAAGATGTGGGCATGGTGCAAGTGAAGGTGATCCGAGCGGAGGGGCTGATGGCAGCTGATGTTACAGGTAAGGAAAACGCTACCACACACACACATACAGTGATCCTGACATATGATTTCTCACTCCGTTTTCCGTTACTGATAAAGACTATCATTTCCCCTGGAATGGTCAGCAGGAGGCTGATAATATTGCATTCTGCTCTGTGCTAATGGATTGTCTGCTTCTGAGATCACTGTTCCTCTTAAAGGTTTTTTTTTTTGTGTGTGCGTCTGCTCTGGTTTCCATTAATTCTTACTTTTAATTAGGTCTGCGGTGGACAGGCCTAGTTTCTGGCACTATGAATTATCAAGTTGAGAAAAAAAGTTGGAGATGGTACAGTCAATTGATTCTTATTCGGAGTCGGAGTGAGACATTAACAAACACGCTTACCTTGAGTCATTAATTAGTACTACTCCAGAATTCAAATCTAAATGTATTAATCTTGCCATTTGTTTTGGGACCTCATTGAAACTGAACCAGATGCTGTGTGTTATATTCAAATAAAGATATTTCTGTGTGCCTTTAAACTGTGCTTAAAGTAATACACCACCGTTCAAAAGTTTAAGAGTCGATATGATTTGTTTGTATTTAAAAAAAGAAATGAAATTAATACTTTATTTAGCAGCAATGCATTAAATTGATCAAAAATACGTAGTGTTATGAATTTCTGTTTCAAATACCTGAAACCTGAAACATATTTTGTGGTTTCCACAAAAATACTTAGCAGCAAAGATGTTTTCAACATTAATAATAATAAGAACTATTTCTTGAGCTCCAAATCAGCTTATTATACTGATTTCTGAAGGATCATGTGACATTGAAGGCTAGCATTATAATGCTGAAAATTCAGCTTTACCATGACAGAGAAACTTTTTTTAAAAGCTATTAATATATACTTATATTAATTTAAAATAGAAAACTGCTATTTTACATTGTAATGATATTGCACAAAATATATGTTTTTCTCTATTTTTGATCAAATAAATGCAGCCTTGGTGAATATATAAGACTGCTTTTTATAAATTCTTAGCATAAACGGTTGTGTAGTTCACCCAAAATTAAAACTAAATCATCTATGAACCATTACGTTGCTCCAAACCTTTCCCCCCCAAAAAAATCTTTATTAAAAGATGTAGTGTGTAATTTCTGCACCACTAGTGTCACCAAGCACAATTGCAAAAAAAAATAAAAAATATTGGTTGTATTCACTATATAAAGTGCTGTATAAACACCCTAAAACATCTACTATTGGTCAAACCGAGAATTGGCAATTCTGGAGATCTGGAATTCAGTTTTAATGAACGTTAAAAACCATTTGTTTAGCTTTGAAAGTTTTGTGGGCAATGTCAGTCCTAAGTTTGATTTGACTACTTGTGTGAAACAAAGCTGAGAATTGCAGCGCAAGAATATTAATCAAGGCCGCACAATCGTTTGCAGATGAGGTGCGAGGCAGCAGAAATAAACTGGAGCGAGAAAGATCGAAAAGACGGAGGGAGAGAGTGAGAGACGTAGAGGTCATTAGCACCGTCACTCTTAAGGTGGAGCATATCGCGAGGTTCCTCTCCGCTAAGCGCTTTGCGTTCTCTGCCTCTCTAATCGCCTAATCGACGCCTTTAATTAAGACATGTTCAATGGCAGAACACCCCTCCCCCCCTCCCCTCTCACACCCTTCAGCCTCCCCCTTCCCGCACAGTTCTGCAATCACCCCTTTACTCGCTCCTCTCCGGGAGTCCGGCCCACTACGTTGACCTCGTAGCACGGTCTGGCGTTCCCTGGGGAACCGCGGCCTCCTCATGAGCTCTGATTTCACACTCCTCTCCCGCCACAAAGCGCCGGCGCACAAAGCTTTTCTAAGAGCCCCGGCTCGCTCACGGACTCACCGTCTCAATCGGCCCTGGCACCGAGGTGTCAGCCAACAAGGTTACGGGCCACGGAACAGTGCCTCCTCTAATAGAGAGCTCACTGGAGACAGGGAGAGTCCGGGAAAAGTGGAAGGAGAGTGGACATAAAAGATAATGTGGGTGAGAGGGAAAGAAAAAAGAGAGAGAAATCTTAGTTCTCTTACTTGCATCACCGAGTGTGTGTGTGTGTGTGTGTGTGTGTTTTTTTGCCCCCCCCCCCCCCCCTTTCTGTCTGTTTTTCATTGTAATTAATTGAGGCTTTTATCTGGAGTGCCTCCACTCCAGGCCAGCAGGATAAATGGTGACAGTGTGTAAAACCAACACTATTTAGGGACAGGAGACTGCTTTCCTCCTGAATAGACCCGCTCAATACTTAACATAGATCACTTCAGAGGCAATTTCATTAACAACCAGTTTTCAAACAACAGTAGGAACTGTTCTGCCCTCACTGCCATCAGTGTGTTTGTATATGATAATCCTATGGCCGGTTAAATGCTCCTCTCTGCTTAACGGAGTTCCTGCATTTCATTTAAAACGCCTTCCAGACCTGAAAAATGTAATTACCGTTTTGTACGTCAGCGTGCCGCCGCACACTCATCAAATTGCAGCCGGAATGAGGTTGAACTCATCTCGGCGGTCTGTGAGGATTTGCCCAGAATTAACCCACAGCCGGTGTCTGCTCGGCCACACCTGGGGAGTCAAAGTTTCATTCAGTGCGAAGCGTGTAATTTGCTCAGACAGCTGCCTCACCAACACGTAGTAGTTTGTCGCCGTGGATGACCGAGTGTCACCGCGAGGATATTGAATAGGGTTGTACATTCCTGCGCCTATCAATATACATTCATTTAAACAGATGCAAATTATTTTTGAATGCTGAAAATATTCACAATTACTGTCAGTCATGGCAAATTAAGTACTTGTGTGCATAAATTGTAAATGAGTGCGAAAGTTGATCGAAAATAGGAGTAAGATTCTTTTTACATTTATTTTTATTTAAAAGTATTTTTGAAACCAGTTCTGCTGTATTGTATTATACAATATACTGCAGGACTGAAATTCACAGTCCAGATTGCGACAGTAAATTTAGTCAACTAATTTGATTATATCAGTCAGACACATAATAGTGTAATCATCACATTTAAATACAATACTGATTATAAATAAATATATTCAGCCTGATCAATATACCCCTGATATTTATATGCTTGGTGACAGCAAGGACTTTCCATTGATCACTCTGAAATTTATTTTACTTGTCAGCTAAATGTCTTTGCCTCTGTTATTGACAATAATTGAATTATTGTGTATTGCAGTTTAATTTTGCTGCACATGTTGCAAAGCCATTTTGAAATAAAAGTACCATTATGAATGCGTTTCTTTTTTTGCCCCAGCTTTTAAAAATTCTGTTCTGCAACAAACAACAAAATTGCTCCCAAATGTTTTGTTCGGAGGTTTATTTAATGACTAAAAGTTTAGATCAAAGCTAATACGAAGAGTTTGTTGTTTAAGTTTTGTTTGAGAACAATATTCCTTTAAATTACGAACATTTATTTACATGTGTATATTAATAGTTGATTTCAAAGCATGTAGGACAGCGGATTACATAAATATGTCTCTAGAGTCGGCTTCTTATAATAATGTATTTTGTACATGACTGAAATATTCTATTGTACTTTAAAAAGAAAAGAAAAAAATATCTCTCACTTCAAGCTTTTGATTTATTAATATGAAAGTGTAATGCCCTGTCAGCAACTGGAAACAGACTCATATTTAACGGTCTCTGCTTGGAAAGTTTTCTACAAATTTCCCACATTCAGACCATTTGTATTTAAGTCATCATCCCCGTCTCCCCTCCGTCTGGAACCAGCTGTGTGTGTGTGTGTGTTCACACCAGACATAGACAGAGATGTCCTCACGGTGCTCTAGGGCAGCGCAAAGGCTGAAATGCTTATCTACTTGTGTGCAAACCACTGTGTCAGTGTAACAACAGGAAACCGTGCCACACTGGGGCAAAATGAATATATCAAATCAACTCTGTGATAAGTTGCACCTAAAGCTTTAGTCTGGGTAAAGACAGCAGTGCAGTTTGATCCGGCCCTTCAGGCTCGTTGTCCCATCACCTTTATCAGGAAGTTATTCCCCCCAGCACACCACCCAGTGGATTACACCATGGTAAATACAATGAAACTGATAAAATTAATGTGTGTGTGTGTCCCTCACAGGCAAGAGTGACCCCTTCTGTGTAGTGGAGCTCAGCAACGATCGGTTACAGACGCATACCGTGTACAAAAACCTCAACCCGGAGTGGAACAAAGTCTTCACGTTGTAAGTGTCAAGATCACATGCATAGTGTGTCTGCATTTGCATATATTCACATATTTATTGTCTACCGAATTATGTATTTTTAAGCACACTACAATGCTGATAGAAGAATATAAATACTGATTTATAAAAATAAACCTGCATGATTTATTTGCCAATAATTCAATTTGTAATGTATTTTTAAAATGATATCTCATGTGCAATTGCAAACTTGAATTTTTACCCATCATTTATTGAAAAAGGTGCATTATAAATTCTGTAGCCTATCGATGAGCTCGATTATTTATAGGGATACATCCGAGAGCTGAGGATCACAGGATAATGTAGTCACGATTATTTAATTAGGCTTTGTATTGGTTGTTGGAAATGTGACATATAAGTTAACTTTGTACTTTAAGAAGAAAATGAACTTTTGTTTGAGATTACACTCCCTCTGCAAGTATAGCCATTGTGCCGTTTGATAATGTGCCATACATAATTTCTTATATTAGTTCGATATCTAGAGGTTGTTCCATTGATGTTTTTTTTTTTTTTTTTTCATAATCTTTCAATCTTCACGGCTGGAAATTCATTTGTGAATTCCCAGGGAAAGCTGGGTAATCTAGCCTCTCCTTGGAGCGCTCATCTCTTAAAGAATAACCTCATTTTCTTTCATTAGACTTCTCCTCTTTAGCCTACTTTTCAAAGATAGCATTTCAAATGGAGAATTGCAGCATCTTTTTTTAACCCCAGCACAATGGAGATTGTCACCAAGGATTTAGATGAATCACATTTTTTTGTCATGACTTGAAAGATCTTTTCAGTGTTTAATATTAGTCAATGACTTCTTCACCTACCTCTTTTTTTTTTTCTTCAACTAGCAATGTGAAAGACATCCATTCAGTCTTAGAGGTGACTGTCTACGACGAGGACAGAGACCGAAGTGCCGACTTCTTGGGCAAAGTGGCTATACCCTTGTTAAACGTACGTCCTGAGCTCGGAGACTTTCACTTACAACAATGAATCAGTTTGAGATTGGGGAAAAGTACAAAAATAAGTGGCTTTAAATACTATGTACTTACATTGAAACGAATAATTTGATACAATGGACATACATGTTTTTACATTGTACTTATATTTTAAAAATACCAGCATGTAATTACAGCTGTAACTAATTTATGTAATTACATCTGTAATTACACAGCTGACGAATCCCTAACCTACCCTTAAACCGACCCATACCACCACACCTGTGTCTAACCTTACCCTCAATAGCAGCAAAAGTGTTTTACAATGCAACATGAGCACAATAAGTACATTATACTTATTTTTCAATGTAAGTACATAGTACTTAAAGGGTAACACTTTACAATAAGGTTCATTAGTTAACATTAGTTAACCACATTAGTTAACATATATTAGGAATGAACAATACTTATTCAGCATTTATTAATCTTAGTTAATATTAATTCCAAAATGTACTAATACATTATTAAAATCAAAGTTTGTATTAGTTAACGTTAGTTAATGCACTGTGAACTAACATGAACGCACAATGAATAGCTGTATTTATATTAACTAACATTAACAAAGATTAATCAACTCTGTAACTAATGCATTGCTCATCGTCAGTTCATGTTAGTTAATGCATTTACTAATGTTAACTAATGAACCTTATTGTAAAGTGTTACCACTTAAAGCCACTTAATATAAAGTGGGACCGATTTTTTTTCTTGTAAATTCTTTGTAAAACAAATATGGCGTGTATCTCACTTTTATTGATTTTAGTAATCATACAGTAAGAGTAAGATGCACACGGAAAAAAAAAAAGTTACAAAAATTAAATCAACATGGCATGTCTAACTTGACTGATTTCGGTAATCATAGAGTAAGTTGTGAAAGTGAGAAAACACAACAAAAGTTTTTTAAAAAGCATACCATTTTTAGACCAGCATAATGTGCTTAAACTTTATTGATTTTAGTAATCATAGTGTAAGATGTTAAAGTGAGAAAAACACAAAGTACAAAAAGAGACCAACATGGCATGTTTTCTAAAATGTATTGATTTGAGTAATCATAGAGTAAGATGTGTAAGTGAGAAAAAAGAGAGAAAGCCTACTAACAAAAACAGAGAAGAAAAGAAAAAAATAAGGGGGGACGCAATGTGCGCTCCCAGGCTGATTCCCCAGGATAGTTAATTTGCGGCTGACAGTGGTCGGGCCGTAATGAACAGGTACTTGTCAGAGCCGCCACAGTTGTTTTGGGCTCTCTGTCAGATGCAGCAGCTGGGGTTCAAAGGTCACATGAAGAGTGTATTCAGCTGGGTATTGCCAGACAGACGGCTGTCATGTCCCTCTCCCGCAGATCCAAAATGGAGAACGCAAAGCTTACGCCTTGAAAAGCAAGGAACTGACAGGGCCAACCAAAGGGGTCATCTTTCTCGAAATAGACGTGATTTATAACATTGTAAGTCCCACTCTCTTTTTCTCGCTTGCTTTTTTCTTGCGGTTTTTCACTTCTTTATCTGCTTCTCCCGGGCTGTCTGTCCCCGTCCTTGTTCTCTCTTTTAATTACTGAAGACTCCCCTTTCCTCAGCCTTTTATTTGTGCGTCTGTGTACCGCTGTGTGTGTCCGTCCGCCATTTTAGGCGGGAGTGTGAGAGAGCGTCACATGGTGTGGTGTGGTGTGGAGTGGAGTGTGTGAAATGGAGGGATGTCTTGATATATGATTAGATCGTTAATGTGATCACGGTCACATCTCGAACTCGATGGTGGACTGTTACATTCAATTAGTTTATATGTTGCAGGTCAAAGCCGGCATGCGAACTTTGATTCCCATCGAGCAGAAATACATCGAAGAGGAGCCGCGGGTGTCCAAACAGGTAACAAGAGCGCTTTAATCACACCTTTGTTGAAGACATTCGTAAAATCCGCCCCAACACCAGTCGTAGACGGCAGCATCTTTCTCCTCGTCTTCTCCCTCTCTCTAGCTCTCTCTCCTTGTCTCTTCTGGAGGTGCTGAATAGAAATGTCAAGCTGTCAACGCTGGGGGTGCATAAGTAGATTGGCCATCCTTTAGTTTGGACCTCAGTGGTTCTTCTGCTGTGCTTCTTTTTGTCACCCTGTTCAATGTCTCCCCCCCATCCCTGACAAAGAGCTGAATTGTAGGGGTTGTCCCAAATCAGACCTGTCACTGAGACACTGCTTGGGACACACACACACACACACACACACACAGAGACACACTCTATCTGTCAACGCAATAAAGCGCTGCTAGAAAGTGCCCACTCTGCACTTTTCGGTGTGAATTTGCCCCCCATCCAAACTGTTTGTGAGCGAGACGAGAAAGGCTTGAACGGCGAGGGCAACATATCAAATCTATCTCCACAAGATTTACTTTTTCTTCTCGATACTGTCCCCTTCATAACCGTTGAAGCTCATTTTGTCGAACATCTCAGACATATTTTATTCTTTAGTAGCTTGATATTGTATTTCACCTCACATGTACTCTGATTAGTCCCAAATGAAAAACAAAATTGCCTACTTTAAAGGCATGGCCCGAATCCTACACTTCACCACAGTAAATGTGGATAGTTACCATGATCAAAGCCGTAGCATTATAAAGCCATTATGCGACCAGGAGCGTTTGATCTTCCTGTGAGCACAGGAAGCAGCGGTCATTTGCAGTTCACCCGCTCTCCCAGAAACACAAAAAAGGCAATTTTTACCAAAGGCGTGACACAAAAAAATCAATAATTCGTTTTATGCTCCTACAAAATCGAAAATTGATACGGTTTGGGTTTCTCTTATTCACTGGATTATTTCGCTCTAGTAATATATATTTGGTGTTATGCCTTAACAACATGCCCTAAAGTAGTTTCTCTTACTAACTGTTGAAAGTCAATTATTTTAGTATTTTTGGTTTTTGGTAACACTTTTCAATAAGGTGTCATGTTTTAACATTAGTTAATTAACTACTTAATTAACATATTAATATTAACTAACATGAACTATATATTTGATACCGTATCTGTTCATTTTTGTTAATTTAGGTAATTAAAATGCAGTTTTTTTCATGTTACGTCACAGTGCATTAACTAATGTTTACAAAAACAACTTTTGATTGTAATAAATGCAACTAAAAATACAATTAATTAATAGCAACTAATGTAGTTAACTTATTGTATAATAATTGAAAATAAATAATGTCTACAATTAATGATGATTATTATACAGACCACAGTTCAAATTTTGGAGGTTGGTAGTAATCTTTCAAATGTTTCCTCTTATGTTTTCTCTCAAGATTACATTTATTTGATCAAAAAATGTAGTAAAAACGGTAATATTGTGACATATTACAATTGAACTATTTTAGTACACTTTAAAATGTAAATTATTCCTGTGATGGCACTTACTCATTTATTTCAATGTTGAAAAAAAGTTGTGCTCCTTAATGTTGTTGTGGGTAAAGATTGTTCCTTGGTAAACAGAAAGTTCATACAAACAGCATTCATTCATAAAAGTCTTTTATAACATTATAAATGATCTTTGCTTTCACTTTTGATCAATTTCATGCATCCTTGCTGAATAAAAGCATTAATTTCTTTCAAAATATTTGAACAGTAGTGAATGAAGTATAAAGAATACATAACGGAATTGTCCTTATTTTTGAAATCATTGGGAATCAATGTGATTGTGAAATGCTGTCTGTTGTTCTGACACTCAGATGCTGCTGCAGAACTTCAACAGAATGAGGCGCTGTATCATGTTACTGATCAATGCTGGCTGCTATATCAACAGCTGCTTTGAGTGGGAGTCTCCTCAGAGGAGCATCTGTGCCTTTCTGGTAAGGACCAGTATGCATTCAACCACACCAACAGTCACACACTGCAGCTCCAGAATGTATTTGGACACATTTATGTTGTTTGACCACTATATAATTTCATCAAGTTAGAGCTAAAATAATATATATATATATATATATATATACAGTATTAACATATTGGCTAAGTTTATGCAACCGGCCACTATATATATTTTGACCAGTACCGGTCAAAAAGTTTGGAAAAAATATCATTTTTTATGTTTTTGAAAGATGCCTCTAATGCTCATCAAGCCTGCATTTATTTGATCAAAAATACTGTAAAAACAGTAATATTGTGAAATATTATTACAATTTAACATAATGTTTTTCTTTATTTTAATATATTTTAAAATATTATTTATTTCTGTGATGCAATGCTAAATTTTCATCTGTCATTACTCTGGTCTTCAGTGTCACATGATCATTAAAAAATAATTATAGTATGCTTATTTGATTTTCAAGTTTTTTTAATGTTGGAAAAAGTTGTGCTGCTTGATATGTTTTTGCATTCTGTGATGCTTTTTTTCAGAATTCATTAATGAATAAATGTTTTAAAGAATAGCATTTATTCAATATAGAAATACTTTCTAACAATATAAATCTTTACTATCACTTTTTATCAATTTAACACATATGCTAAATAAACGTATTCATTTATTGAAAAAAAATGGTATGGTGTTTTGTTAGAAAAGATTTCCATTTGAAATAAATGCTGTTCTTTTATTTCATCAGACACCTGAAAAAAGTATGCAGTTTATAAAAATATATATATCAAAAATGATCAAAAACTGTTTCCAGCATTGATAATAAATCAGCAATTTTATAATCATGTGACACTGAAGTTTGGATGGCTGATGAAAGTTCAGCTTTGCATTTACATCTCGTTTGTAGCAGATCATAACAGCAAAAGGGTTTTTTGCTAAGTATTAAAGTTGCTTGCCACAAAGGGGTTGAATAATTTTGAAACTGCAGAAGTCATTTGGGGAAACCACTTGAAACATTTGTTGTGTTGGGCTATTTCAAATACTGTTTGATTTGTTCTTTGCAAACAGCTGAAAGTCTTTATATTTTCCTAATAAAGCTGATTTGCAATGGGTGTTGAATCATATCAATTACAACTTTATAGAATATCAGAGCATTGAATATGTGAGGAGTTTGGTTCCAAAACGTGATAAACAACATTTAAAAAACTAAAATAAAAATGAGTTACCGTAAAAATCAGTATTGCATCTGGTCGGTATTGAAAAGGACATTTTTCATTTTACGTAAAATGCGATATTCACCATATTATTCTGTCATGATTTCTCCCTTTCTTTCCAAACCGTGACAAATGGCGGTCTCCCTTCACTGCAGAATGTGGTACATCCGCTCAACCAATCACAGTGCACCATTTCACGCATTGTAAACAGTTTTGAATACACCCGGCATCTTCTTTGTACTTTGCGATCAACAAACAAACAAAAAATTTATATTTTTAATGACATTTATGAGCCTGTGGTGGTTTCTGCAGTGGGGAAGAAATTTAAGCCATTGAAATCTAATCATTTATGTGAGGAGATTAAGAAGATGAGGCACCCGGATGGAGGAAAAATGCCGGCTGTTGCTTGTTCTCACACGACAGCATCAAACTTCTGTCACGCTGACACATTGACCCTAGGGGATCTTTTGAGAAAACTTTAAATTGTTTTAGTCAAAGTCAACAAAAACTGTTCAAAAAAGTTAAAAAAGTTCAGCAACCGGTGACATCCGGCTGATTGAATGCATTTTTAGTCCAGTGCCTGTATAAGATTAGTATTGACCAAGTTCAGAGGCTGTCATATGTGGATCAACTTACTTTGTTGTGTATTTTCAACAGTTTCAATATGAAAAATATTACTTTTTGATTCAATGGATTAAATGCTTTTTTTTTAAAAAGTGTCATGGATTTATTGAAGAAAATATCAGTTTTTATAATAAATCTTTAAAAATCTAAATCTGGATTAGATTTTTTTTATGTTATTAAAACCTAAAGATGCTATGTGAAAGTTTGAAACAGAAAATATTGGTTTTCATCTTGCCACTTTCTTGGTAAAGAAAACACAATTTTACTCAATCAAATAGATTTATCACGTTTTGGAACCAAACTCTTCATGTATTGGATAACAAAATACCAGAGTAGAATCTAGCTAGTCACTTTTCTGAGGCATTTTTGCAACCAATTGATTCCAAGGTCATTTTAGGATATGTATGAAGTAAGTTCTCCATAGTTCACACGTATCCTCCTAGAGTAACCAGAGTTCATCACATTAACTATGAAAATGATCCTCTAGCATTTAACAACTAGAAAGTGTCCAGATATCTTCATTTTTTGATCAGTATCTATTATAATTTGAAACTTATTTTTAGTGAAATATATTGCTTCAAAAGTGCATTTCTTCTTTAAAATCTTTCTTAAAAAGCATTGCCACTTTGCTTGATATTTTGTTTCTAATGCAGTGATTTTTCATTTTAAGTGTATCTTGAGTGCTCAAATACTTCAACATGATAGTGTGACAGGTTCTGTGGTGATCGATCGGTTTACGTGTCGTGCACACGTTTCTCATCTCCACTTCTGTTGTGTTGAAGATGTCCAGAATTTTGCCCATTTGTCTTTGACAGTCTCCAGCACTCCTCTCAGTACACTCCTTCTCTCGGGCGTTGTAGTCGTCTGAATTCACGAGCATCTCTTTCACCTTCAGATTGTAATTGGACAGTTGAACCTTCATAAAAAGGACACCCTTTCTGAGTGGGCCGTGTGACTAAATGCTAGCACAGGACACGTTGGCTAATGTTTGCCTGCGATGCTGCCTAATTTGCTGTAGGCCCTGTCTGTTTCAGGACTCGCGTGTCTTTAAGTGTCGCTGGGTTGGCCATTAACATTTGCTGCTTGACACATTTTAATTTAAGTACACTTCCGAAAGAGGGCACATGCGTGAGTGGAGGGACAGCTGTATCGATCAGCTAACATTTTAGTTGTACATTTATTTTTCTTTTTTCTTCATGGATGTCGGGGGAAAAACACATCAATGAAAATGTCAGAGGAAGAAATGTCAAGAGATTTGAGGAGAGTAAAAACAATTACATTACATTTGTTCTTTATGTTCAAATGCTATTATAAAAATTATTATGCAGTCACATTCGGTTCAATATGTCTGACCTGAACTACAAAAGTAAAAAAAAAAAAAAAAAAAAACATTAATAATTATAATAACAAAAGTTGTTGTTTTGCGAATTGCCTTCATAGCTGTCTTAATAGCGGTAATGTTATTCTTTGCACTCTCTAAAACTACCTCCTTAAGAGCTCTCTTAATCATCACACTGATTTCTTTCTTTATCACCAGCCATCTGGTTCAGGTGAGCCTTCACTGCTGCGCTGAGACACACATCTGTGCCGTTCTGTCAGCCGCTGACAGTTGTAAGCCAAAAGAATACAATAGTCAGACACCGGCTGAGGTGATTTCGCATTCACGACTTGCAGAACCTCCGGTGCTTGCCACACAAAGGTTAGCCAAAGCAAAGGGGCTGTTTGCGACGCGCAGATAAAACCAGCTGCGAGCGGCGGCGGGAAGCGTTGTGATTTGCTATTCTGGTATTTTTAGGTCTGTGCCTTTTTGACATTTTAGAGTTTTTGTTTTTAGCTTAGGTTTTGAGGTTGTATTGGTGTTTTTGTTGATGTTGTTGGGATTTTGTTGCAAAAACTCTTCCAAAGATTTCTTTTTGTTTTGTTTGCTGGTGCTCTAAATACTAAGTGTGTAACTGTTAACCTTGTCTTGGATCCTAGTTTAAAATGCCAAGACATAAGTAAGCCATATATATATAAAATATATATAGGGCTGTCAAACGATTAATCGTGATTAATCGCATCCAAAATTAAAGTTTGTGTTTATATAATACATGTGGGTACACTGTGTATAATTATTTTGTATGTGTATATATATATATATATATATATATATATATATATATATATATAAATACACATGCATGCATGTATATTTAAGAAAAAAAATATTATTTAAATATAAAATATTTATATTTATATATAATATAAATTATATATAAATCTATATATTGTATATACATGAAAATATTTCTTAAATATATATACAAGCATGTGTGTGTATTTATAAATATAAAATAATTATACACAGTGCGCCCACATATATTATGTAAAAAAAAACTTTTATTTTGGATGCGATTAATCGTTTGACAGCCCTAATATATGTATATATATATATATATATATATATATATATATATATATATATATATATATATATATATATATATATTCAAAACAGACTTATTCCAAAAATCATTCCAATTTATTCCAAAAATCCAGCAAAATACTGAAACAATTGGCAGACTCAGATTGTTCTCTAAGTTAGAGCTACGGCTTTTGTTATGGGATTTAAAGGGATAGTTCTCCCAAAAATAAAACATAAAAATCATCAATTATGCACCCTCATGTTCTTCCAAACCTGTGAGACTTTTGTTCATTTTGTTCAAACACAAATGAAAATATTTTATATAAAATCTGAGAGATTTTAGTCCCTCGTTTGAAATCTTCAGAAAATTTGGACAAAACTGCTAAATTCATATGGATTCATTTTGCAAATTCTTTATGAACCTTTTGAGGCAACAAAGTGGTAGTTGCGTAGACTGTCAATGGAGGGACAGAAATCTTTCAGATTTCATCACAAATATCTTAATGTGTTTCAAAGATGAACGACATGAAGGTGAGTAAATGCTTTCGCTTGGATAAAATCAAATAGATGTTTAAAACGAAATCAAATTTACATGCTACTTGATGTTAGAGATAAATGCAGCGTGCGTGAAAATGCTAACATCAGTTGTTTGATATTCTGTTTGGTGAAATTCATTAGGGATGTGTAAGAAAACACTGTAGGTGTTCTTTCATCACTCAAAGTGTTATTTCCCTAACTATAAGTAAGCCATTTATCCTTTCAAAACATTCTTTTTTTTGTCTGTGCATCCAGACCAACTTGACACAACCAACCAATGACATTAGTTTGATGACCAATGGCCGACAGTTCTCATTTTTCATGCGTGTAAACTTTTGTAAACCCTACATTTATGATCACACACGTATTCAACAGTGTCTGGCCATTGAAGACGACACAGCTCATGGAATATGCACAATGGACAAAGCTCGGAGAGTATGCGTGTGTGTGTGTGCATGGGCTCGTTCAAGTGCGCGTGGGTGTCCGCGTGAGTGTTTGTGTGCGTCTGTCTCCCCTCTCCACAAACACCTGTAAGCTGAGCGTTTGCGCTGGGTGAATATGGCCCATTGTTCTGGCTGGCAGAGTGGTGCTCATAAAGACCGCTCTGTGCCAGCCCTCCCCGCGCACCACTCTACCCCTCCAGCTCCTTATTGCTCCCGCACCGACTCTTCCTCCAAACAAATTTGCCGTAACTCTACCTGCAATTTGGCCTTGAATTGGGAGCAAATAGAACAGGTATTGTGTGTCGTGGGGAATAAGAGTGGCGTGTGTGTGTAGAGGGTAAGGAGAGGGAGATATATTGGAAGGGGAGAGGTAAGGAAATGATACCCGGCTCTTTTATGTGGGGTAAAGTAGGACTCTTATCAGTGGGAGCACCCAGACAAGAGAGCTACTACTACAGGAAACTGGAGCAGCCTTCACCTGCTTTGCATTTAGATAAAAAAAAAAGGACAGGAAAAGAGAAACAAATGCTCCGGTGTGTGTCTTCACGATTACAACCCACTGTGTTCTACAAGGTGGCACATTTCTGCTCTGTGTCACCTGTCAGCCGACAGGTCTGAGAAGGGGTTTCTATTTTATGTGACCTTCTTTAGAGTATATATATATATATATATAAAAAATGCTGGGTTGGTTTAACTCAATTTTGGGTCAAATATGGACAAACCCAGCTGTTGGGTTACGTTTTTAAATTGCATTTTTAATCCAACGTTTGGGTTTGTCCATTTTTGACCCAAAATTGAGTTTCAAAAACACAAAATTGTTAAGTGTATATTAAATTCAACTTAATCTTGTAATATAACAACAGTGATTTAAAATAAAATAAAATACGGTGGAAGTCTATGAGCCCCATATTGCCTCATAGATTTTTGGATTTCTGTCTGTTTTTTCCCCCTGAAATTATTTAAATGTGTTTTCTGTTGAAAATGTATGTATTTTCTTTTGAAAATGTATATATATATATATATATGATTATAATTTATGCTGTTGTTTGAAGTAAATGCAGTTGCAAAGATTCTGTTGATAGACCTAAAGTTATGAAAGCTAACACCAACTGTAAACAAAAACAATGTTTTAATCACCGGTCCATAGCGAAGACTTTATGATTTAGCATTTATTATAAGATTGCTCTTTTTTTCAAGATGTTTGTAATTAGATTTAGATGAACTCATACTGGGTCTAAAAGACCAACGAACGAAATAGTTTCATAACATGCCAGAAGATGGCAGTGCGGCATCACTCAATCCAAACATCCCCACCTAACGAAATCAAGCCAAAAAGCAGATGAGTTATTGACGTCCATAATCAGCCTCTCATTTGGCATATTTCTACCCACCATTGGCACTATTTAAAATAATCAACACAATGTGATGACTTCATTTCTGAAGTCCAAGTACAGGGGCTGTTGTAGGCTGTGTTGGTAACACACTTTTAATGTGCTAATTCTCAAATGCCTGCTCTGAAGTGCTCATCCTGCACTCCACAACACAAAGTGCCAAAATGATATTGAAATTGGCTGCCAAAACGTGTCCGTCCTCCATTCCAAAAATCCAGCGAGATGCTGAAACACTTGGCCGATTCAGATTGTTCTCCCAGTTAGAGCAACGGCTTTTGTTAAGGGACTTAATCTCAAGTGATTTCGCTTGCATAAAATCAAACAGATATTTAAAATGAAATCAAATTTGCATGCTACTTCATGTTGAAAATGAAAATATCACTTACTGAAATATCATTTAGTTGTTTGATATTACACTTAGTGAAATTCATTAGGGAAGTGCAAGAAAACACACTTTGTGTAGGAATTCTTTTATCATGTTTCATATTCAATGGTTTTCTTTTAATTTTATACATGAAAAGTATTTTTTTCATTTATTCTAAAATCCTCATTTTAAGGGGGTGTGGGTAATTCATGTAGTAGATGTTCTGAAAACATTTTCTTCTACTTGAATGAAAAAAAAAAAAGAAATCTTCTTGGTCTCCTGTATCGACTGTGATGTCCTTGTATTTTTTTTTATTTTTTTTGTTGAAGATTCCTTGCTGTCGTGTTATATTACACCGAACCAAAGCTAAATTCGAATAGATATTGATGGTAACAGCGATAGTGATTTGTGGATTTCTTTTGGTGCTTTTTGTAGATTAATGGACTGACAGGAAATCGCATTTCAGATTCAGTTTAATGAATAGATGTCATGGTCTATATTAGGTTACTGTTGGTCCTGAGGCTCGCTGAATCATTGTAAGATGGGATCCGTGCAGGTGTAGAGGTTACAGTACGTGCCCTGAACAGAACACCGCAGCACTGAAGTACAGAAACTCAGGCGGGGGAAATGGGAAATCGAACGCCGTTGCTCCGGAATGGCCGCCGAAGTCGCTGAGCTGATTGTGAATACCTGGATGCGCTCTCACAAAGCCTCTTGTTGCATGTTCGCAGATTCGGTTTCTTCCTTTCCTCTCTTTCCTTTCGGTCTGCTTTTGGGGTCCGTGGCCCTTCCCTCCCTGGGAAGGGCTCTCAGCGGGGGGGGACTGGGGGTGATGTGAGTGTCTGGGCTGGAAGAATGGCCTCAGTACTCTGGGCATCTCTGTGTGAAAGAGAGAAGGGTCACTTCTAAGCAGACGAGGTGTCGGCTAACATCATCTGTCAATCAGACTCTGGCCCTCAGCTAGAATAACCAAACTTTAGAGATGGTGTCCAGCGACAGGTTAAGGAACCACCAGGCATATGAAAACAAGATGGACGCCGCGGAGTAGAGACAAAGAATTGGGTTTTCTTTGTAACCGATAGATTTATAAACCGACTCCCTTAGTTTGGTTTTAAAGTCCAATAAGTGTTTTTTTTGTAATTTACAATTTTATTGAGTCAGAGGCCAAAGAAATACGAAAAAATCTGTCAAAGTATGTTGAAGGCTGGTCTTGTATATTTTACATGTTTTTAGTAGTAAATTAAGTCATGATTTTATGAATGCACAGATGGAAGATATTAATTCGATGTGAGGGAATTTTAATTGCTTTGTCTGAAAAAAAATATATTTTGCCCTAATTAATGGGACACACTACAGATGTTTTGCTGCATTTTGCAAGAAATGAGTTTGCTCCATAGGAGCAGGTACTAAAATACCAAATGTTAAAAATAACATAATTTGCATTTTTAATTGTATTGATCCATTGCTTTCTGCTTTGTTTAAATGCAGCATTTGTATTCATTTCTTCAATAAGTATTTGAGGTGTTAATGAGCTGGTAGTTAGACAAGGAACATTTAGAAAGTGGTCATTTAAAGATAACATTTAAACCAGTGTTGATATTATGTGTTTTTCTTTCCTCATTGCAATGTTCAGTGTGTGCGCATTGGGTAACGGGGCTGTAATGGAGAGCGTGGAGGCCACGGAAATACATCTGACCTGTTTCTGCAAGATTCAGAGATTTTCCACTGCACTGCGTGTGTGCGTGTGTGTATGTGTTTCAGGTTCACCCTACGTTATGGGGACACAATTTCCCCACAAATATGACAATATCCAAAATCTAAGCTTATAAATCATATGCTGAAAATGTAAAAATGCAGAAAGTTTTCTATGATGGGTAGGTTTTATTATAGGTTTAGGGTTAGGGGATATAATATAGCTTTTGCATAGTATAAAAATCATTATGTCTGTGGAAGGTTCCTAGAAAACATGGAAATTCAATGTGTGTGTGTGGATAATTTAATGTTATGTAAACTTACTGAATGTAACAAGTTCTTAGTGGTGTCTCTATGTATATGTAAGAGTTTTTGGATGTGAAGAGTCTTGTTTTGAGTGCATTTCATGTACAAGGATACATATTTCTTGTATTAGAGATGTAAAAAAAAAAAACATCAACCATTGTATCTATTCACCCAGTTGCAGGATGCATTTTAGAAACGTCCTAAAACCTTAATACCATCACTCAATTTCAAGTTCAATCTTTTTGTATTGAGCTGACTTGACAGGTCATAAGCCTTCTCGACCTGGCAGATTTGTGAAAAATAATCATCGTGTTACTGTTATGTATTACTGGTTGTCAGGTGTTCTTATATGACACAAAATACATTTAGATGTTAAGAAATTAAATTGAGAGATTTTCTAGCATTTTTTTTTAAAAAGTGTGTGTATATACGTATATATATATATATATATATATATATATATATATATATATATGGTACACTAAATCACTAATGTGGGTCTATATGTTTTTGAAAAACTAGTTTTGAATCCTGTCAAATGAATGATTGTTGACATGTTTTATAAATGCATCTTCAGAATGATGTTCTTTCCTTTTGTCTGTTCCCTCTTTCTGTAGCTTTTCGTTGTGGTGGTGTGGAATTTTGAGCTCTATATGGTCCCGCTCGTTCTGTTGATGCTGCTGACCTGGAACTACGTTCTCATTGCTTCAGGGAAGGACACGAGACAGGGAGATGTGGTGAGTTCTGTCGCACTTTGACCTGCAGCTCTAGTACATTTGAATGCAACCTCTCCACTTTCTGTATTTAGGATTTTTGAGAATTAAAAAAAAGCTATTTGAATTCCCATTCAGCTCTCACAAAAGGACTTTTGAAAGTGATTGTTTTTCTAAATACGGAAAAAGTGGGAACTCAAGCATTTCTGTCGCACTCCAAGCTGTTTATTTAATTAAATATTTTAATTAAAAAGTGTCACCACTGATTTTTTTTAATCATGTATACACGTATGTTTAGAAAGTGTCAAAATGCTCAGCAGCACTCCCATAACAGCACTGCTTAGATTTTTTTTTTTGTCTTTATAAACTGCCGTTTGACTGAATGCGTGGGCTTAAATCATCAATAGAATACAAATATAAAGAGAGCTCACCTTGAAGTGAATTGAATAGAATCGATTTTATACCAGTGTAGATTTTTGAAAGTTGATAAGTTTGAGGACGTGATACGGTAATTGAACAAAAGCTTTGGACTTCTGGACCCAAGATAGATAGTAAATTAATTGTAGATCATTATTTCAGGGTGCACATATACGTTTTTACCAGGAATAGTCCTATATATTATATATATCTGAAATATCTAGGATATTGAGTAAATGGGACAAGCATGTGAACTCATTTTTTTTTTCTGAGTGTCCTGAATATAAGCAATCAAAGTTTCACTGTTTTAGGGTCTCTGTTATTTTTTTTTTAATAATCTCATACGTATGAGACACTTTTTGTCAACTTTTGCAAAGAACAGAGACCGTAAAAAAGTAGCAAGAACCGATAAACCTTTAGAAAGTGTCTGTACACTAATTATGGTGTCCTATAGATGGCGACATTGTTTGCAAAAACTCTGTTAATACATTTATTTTTTTATGTTGTAAATACTGATACACTTTTTTTTCACACCTGCTTTTACATAGAAATCGATAAATTATAAAGCAATAGAAACTAAAAACATAATGTTACGCATATATTGTATGACATGGAAAGGTCTTATTATGAAAGTATTATATTCTGTTTCTTATTTTTATTTATTATACTGTAATATAATGGGGTTGCATGTCGTGAGATAATGGAAAGCAAGCAAAACTGGTTTATCTTAAAATAAATACAATTATACATACTATTTATATATACTATTTTATATATTTGTATTGTGTATTTCAGTACAATAGGCTACTTTTTATATATAATGAGCTTGAGCTTGTATGATGGTCCAGTGCGGTGGTTTTTCTTTTCTTTTCTTTTCTTTTTTCTTCCACTGCTTTGAGCCAGTTGGGCCAGAAGTTAGAGATTCAAAACTAGGTAATGGGTCAAAGGTGATAGTGTCAGGACCTGTGGATTTAAAACACATGAGAGGGCTGGAGTCCGGGGTAACGCCTTTAACCCGTTATTCCACCCTCTTCAACAGGCCATTGTTCTGCATTTTGACGACTGTAACCATAACACACGGGCTGGTGAGAGCAAGAAAGTTCAGAAACAGTAAACACACACACATGTTTTCCATTAGCCTGAAACTCACTGATGAGCCTGAGCTTGGACACTGTTTCCCTGCACTTTACTATGAACTTAAGGGGAAGGAATTTAGGTGTCTTTAAATGTGTGTTTGTGTAATGATATTATTGTTATTCATCTTTTTCAATTGCTATATTTTTATAATGATATACACTTAAAAGAATAGTGACATTTGTCACTTACAGCTTAAAGCTACCTTATCTTGAAGCAATGCAGCAGCTTAGATAAACCCATACTTTCTGAGTTTACAATTTCTGCTTTATTTTCATAAATACACACTCAGAGGACTGATGTATTTTTGAAAGGACTAATATCCACCCAGTGAATATGTCCCATTCATGTTTTCATCACTATAGTAGAGATGCTAGTGCTCCCTGTACCTGGCAGGATGTCATTTCAGATAACTCTAACTGTAGCTCTGCACTAATCCTGCTGACACTTAAATATAGGCTGCGGGGTTCTACCAGTCCAAGCAGGTTTTTTTTTTTTTTTTTTTTTTTTTTACAGAGACAGACAGAAATGAGAAACGGAGATGCTGCCCAGCCTACACGGAAAGACTTTCTATGAAACTTTTCCAAGTGTTTGCATGACATCTGGCTATCAGCATTGCGAGTTTTTGTATTGTGGTGTAGCGCGCCTTATACTCAGAGCGCTGTTGTTGAACGTGTGCTCAAATATCATGTGCGCACACAGATGGATAGTAAAAGTGAGACTCTACCTGCATATGTAGGCATAAACACATCTTCCCACTTTTTGTGATAGACTTTTCAGCCACAGTTATTATCACTTTCTCTTCCTGGGAAGGACTGAATAGAAAATATATACAGTACATTTTTGATTACAATTACAGTACATCACAGACTCGCATATTATTGTTATTTAATAATTATAATAATTTGGATTTTTTTCATACACGCACTGTAAAAAATGTTGAAAAAATTGAAAAAATTGAATTTGAAAAAAATTGTTGCTTTAACTTAAAAAAATGAAGTAACCTGGTTGCATTAAAATTTTAAGTTCATTGAAATTGAAAAATTGAGTTAATACAATGAAGGAGATAAATTATATAACTACATAAATTATTTAAGTTGATTTGACAAAATAAAAAAATGTTGTGATTACAAATCATGAAAATATTTTTTTTTTACAGCGTGTATCACAGATAAAATAATTGCAACTCATCCCAACTCGGCTCATTAAATAAATAAATAAATAATAATATATATATATTCAATAATAATTCTGTATATTTACCATTGTCCCGGATAATCGAATTCTCACATAGCTGGGCTAATTTCCTGTCACTTGTATCGTGGCTCCTTTCTTCTGGCTTAATGAAATCATTTCAGTTAAAAATCAATATTTCATGGCCTTTATTTATCTGGTAGGAAGCTGTCATTGTCACAGAAAAGTAGCCGGTTATTATAGCAAAACAACCTTCCTCAGACTGACCGTACATTATCCCTTGTTTGTTGTATCTCTGATGTCCACAGCTAGTATGTTCTGGGAAAACAGGGACCCACTTTTAGCTGTCACATTTCTTGAAGGGACTTGTTACCTCTAGATGTGACATGCCAGCTCAACTCTTAACCTGTAGACAGCTGACCCCTGACTCTCGTATTCTTTTGCTGTTCTCTGCCTGCCACCCTTCCACCAGATACCTGACCTCGCTGTCACGGCCTGTTATTGTTAAAGATCCTTTTTACCATCTGGAATGGCTGTGCTCTAAACACTAGACTACACTACCAAACCGTTGTTTCAAATCAACAGAATGGGAGAAGCTTACGTAGCTGCTGCGTTGTGCCACGATGTTGGTTTTTGTGTCAGAGTGAATAGACAATAGAAAAATAAACACGGGTTTAGATGCGAGACAAAGGGATGTGACTTTTGAACTACGCCTGTCGATCAACAGCATGTGATTGAAAGCTACGATTTCTAAAGCGCCATTCTGCTTCTTCCCTAAACAAAAGCAGCTGCGCTGCTGCAGAGAAAGAGACCCCTACTGGTAGGGAGTGCAAATGCATATATCCTAACCTGAAGGTAAGGGAGCACTGACACCGTTAGCCGAGCCTTTTTGACAGCAGCTGTCAGTGGCTAGCCCACCTCCTGCAGAGAGGCTGTACTCTCCACCCTAACACCACCCCTCACCTACGTTTGTTTGGGAGACCTGGAAGCATTCGAGGGGGGGCTTCAGTGTGGCCGCTCAGGCTCAGTCAAGCATTGGACAGCTCAGTGTGAACGGAGGAGAATGAAGCCCATGGCTGGCCCTCGAAGACCCGGGCTGCTGAATTCACTGGCCTGGAAAACAGTTTACCAGATGTTTTGAAGGTGTTAATTATAGCATATACTGTCAGAGCTGGAGGAACATAGTGACGTCTCTTTCACCGCCTCAAGCGCAATTAAGCATTCGAGGTTCTTTCTCAGCAACCTTGTCAGTGGTGGGAGAGAGGATCTTAATTGTCAGGGTTACTCTCACCGTGTCCTCTAGCAAGCTCGCGGTTTCTCCATTTTCCTCTCACGCATTTTAAAAGGTTAATAATTTTTCATAGCCTGTTTTTTTTTTGGTGAACATTGCAGCATACTTAAACAAACTCTAAATCAATGGTTTCTCAACCTTTTTTACTGAAAACATTAAAGTCATCCTTTGACCCTTTACTTGGAAGTTGCTCTAAACCCTAAATATTAAACTTAGTAACTCATCCTGCACAGTTTATGCTATGGACATGAATGATATGCAGTTTGTTTTGGAGTGACGTGATATTTTTTTTTATTTCCAAGTGATTGGACATTTTACTTAACGAATGATAACATTTATGAAACATCACAAAAGACTTACATTAAAGTCCCCGTGAAATCAAAATTGAACCTATTTACTTTGTTAGCGCATATTACTACTCTTGTGGTGAACAATTAATCCGTGCAAGTAAAAATATATAAAAAAAAATGTTTTACCTTGGTAATCTTTAATCAAAATCGGAAAAGTTACTTCCGGTCTGGAACGATTTCTTTTTCTGATGACGTAGGTTTCACAGTTTGGGTGGGGAAACGCTTAACCACTCCCCTCAAACCGTTAGTTTACCATGCGCGAGAGATGGAGAGGAGGAGCGCTAGAGTAAAACCCTGCCCTCTGTTCAATATTCCGTTTCACTTAGAAATACGTCACTGGAGAAAAATCGTTTGCAACTTCCGGTTCACGGGGACTTTAAAGAAGGGAGCATGGACATGGGATGGACTCTACTGACTTCGGTAACACTTTAGAATACGGTTCCTTCGTTAATGAATAACGACACAAGAACTAATGAGTAACACAATATTAACAATCTAGTAACTATGATTAACTAACAAGAAACTCTGATTAACGAACTAGTAAGTAATAGCGCACAGACGAAAGTGGTAGTTCACTATTAACTAATCAATAACTACTATTTTTAATACTTCCCAGAGAACTACTGAAAAAGTTTATTAACAATCTAGTAACTACTAGTAACTAAAAGAAATTCTTATTAACGAATTAGTAAGTAATAGCTCACAGATGAAAGTGTTACTAGATACTTCTGTGGGAATTACTAATTATTTGGATTTGTATTATAAAGTGAAGATCCTTGGAACTAACTAGTAATTACTCAAGTGTTACTAAAGACATTTTCTAAAAGTATACTAAAGTTCACCAAAAATCTCAAACGGTTGCACAAATCATGACTAGATCATGAAGTAACACTTGAGTAATTACTAGTTAGTTCCAATGATCTTCACTTTATAATACGGATCCAAATAATTAGTAAGTAATAGCTCACAGATGAAAGTGTTACTAGATACTTCTGTGGGAATTGCTAATTATTTGGATCCGTATTATAAAGTGAAGATCATTGGAACTAACTAGTAATTACTCAAGTGTTACTTCATGATCTAGTCATGATTTGTGCAACCGTTTGAGATTTTTGGTGAACTTTAGTATACTTTTTTGAAAATGTCTTTAGTAACACTTGAGTAATTACTAGTTAGTTCCAAGGATCTTCACTTTATAATACGAATCCAAATAATTAGTAATTCCCACAGAAGTATCTAGTAACACTTTCATCTGTGAGCTATTACTTACGAATTCGTTAATAAGAATTTCTTTTAGTTAATAGTAGTTACTAGATTGTTAATAAACTTTTTCAGTAGTTCTCTTGGAAGTATTAAAAAAATAGTAGTTATTGATTAGTTAATAGTGAACTACCACATTCGTCTGTGCGCTATTACTTACTAGTTCGTTAATCAGAGTTTCTTGTTAGTTAATCATAGTTACTAGATTGTTAATGTTGTGTTACTCATTAGTTCTTGTGTAGTTATTCATTAACGAAGGAACCGTATTCTAAAGTGTTACCCTGACTTCTTATTGACTACCTATCAACCATGCTTAAGCAAACGCCTTAGCAAACACCTAGCAGCAACCGAGAATATCCTATCAATTGCTAGCAACATGCTAAAACGACTAAGAGCACATTAGCAAACACATAGCAACATCTTGGTATCCACCCAGCTCATCATACTGTAGCATCATGGCAATTTTCATGGGACCAATAACATTTTTTTTAGAAAGTGAATAATAGAAAAATTTTGCCTTATTCAATGATATATTTCTTGATCATTTTCAGTGTTTTAATTCATAATTTGAATTGTTTTGCTTTTGTGTGTCTTTATCTACCAGCTCTTGAATCTATAGTTTTCAGCCAGAGCTGGACAATAACATTGAATAAAAACATTTAACTATCATCTGAATAAAAGTTTATTTTACATTTTGTTTCAGGTTAGAGATGTTTTAGAGAACAAAGTCGCTCATTTAATGTTACAAAATTAAAGAGATCCTAATGTAAATGAATTAGTGAAAAAAAAAAAACATTCGTCCATATTTTGATGTACATGTGGATTATTGGAAGAAAAAAAAATCGTCTCAGAAAAAAACAAAAAACAAAAAAAAAAAAACACTTGTACTCAGATCTGCCTCCAGCCAATCAACATCTAATGGCTAGACTGTCCAGCCAAGTTTTCAGTTGATTGGAAGGAAGGGGCGGGGTTTAAGCTGACTAAATGATTGGCGAAGTGCAACACACATCACCAGAGAGAAATCTGTTATTTCACCGGATAATCCAGTTATGACATTCTGGTTAAAAATTCAAGGTAAAAAGTAGTGAATTTAAATAGGGTGAATTTACATTTCATACAAACTTTAAAGGTGAAACGTGTGAACAAAGCATGGCATTAAATGTTAAACTACCTTTTTCCCTATCCAATTCAAATGACTTCTCAACGAGTGCAAACACTGCTTTCATTGCAAAATGCTGCCAGTGGAGGATAAATTACACTTCACCTTTAGTTTAATCTTTTTGTAAACATATGAAGACCGACTAGATCAAACCTATAGCTGTTTGTTCTCTAGTCAACTTTTGCTTATTTCCATAAAATGAAACGGAGAGCAAGTTTGCAAATAAACTTTTTCTAACCTTTTGTTTTGTCTGGTTTGAGTAGTGTTTTGTCTTTTTCTTCCGGTGTGTGTAATTTGAAAAACAAACAGCCCTGGATGGAGCTTCATGAATAAAGGATACGCTGGTACAGGTGGGCTGCTGTGGCGGGAAACGAAGGCCTGTCAAGCCCACCTCCTGTGTCAATCACGAAACGACAACATAAAGAGAACCAGAGCAAGAGTCTGTCTGCCAGCCATGCTCCTAGAGGCGCTTCATGGTAGAGCTTGTCTTACTCTCAGGCTGGTGTTTCAGCTGCGGGCTCAACAGGGACAACAAAAAAGCAAGAAGTGTGACGGCAGGGCCAGGAGAGGATGAGGAAGAGTGAGAAGAGGAGCCGAGAGGTGCTCTAGGCCTTTAATCCACCTCAGTGGTACCACCTCTTCCAGCGCCGTGCCCCCGTTAGCGAGACAGCGCTTCACCCGCGCCTGGCAGACACGTCTCCGCTCCTCCGTGCCAGCCCCTGACAGGTGACAAAATCAAAAGGTCACGTCACTTTGAACTGGCAGCGTTTGTTGCCCTGCTGATTTCCCCCGTGCCGCCGCGGCTCGCAGGCGAGGTTGGAGGCGAGGCGGGGAGCGACTTTGGCAGCTCCTGAACTTCATCTTTGTGAACTTTTGTACCCGTGATTTTGCTAACAACACTGCAGAGCTGTGTGATTTTTTTTTGGTTTTTTTTGTGTGTCACGGCTGCCGTCGCCATTGTTGACGCAGGCTTGTCTCGGGAAGCCGGGTTTATTTACAGAACAAAAAGCCAGAGTGTTTTTCTGGGTCCTGTGGGTTCGGTGCTGCTGCGGATTACAGTGGAACTCGAGCTGTGGGACTGACGACCCCGCTGACTCTGGATACGCGTGACCCTGGCGATTCCTCTTGACGGCCCGTGTGCCCTGTAAAGCTCAGCCCCAAAGAGACGTACTGGCTGCTCCGTCCCTCTCCCACACATCCCAGCTATTATTTTGCCCATTGTCCTCACATTTGAATCGGGACCGCTCTTATTGAAACCTAATACTTCACACAAACAGAGTTTCTACTATCGCCAGCGGTCGTACTCTTTGACTCGAGCCCCTACAGAGGTCAGACCACAGTCAGCCAGTGCTGGCAAAAACTCAAGCCCTCCCTCTGACCAGCAGGGCTCTGACAGCCTGTGAAGAGGCTGTTTGGGCTCGATGTGCTCCGGCGAGAGCCCTTATCAGCCTTCCAGGCCTGGGCTCTCCCGGGCCTCTCGTCCACACGCGGCATACAAAGCAGGGCCAGCCCCTGAGCAGCTGGAGACGCTAGAGATGTCTCACATTTCAAAGAAGAGCTGGAGGAGGGGAGAGCGCAAGAGCTGAGAGGCAAGAGAAAAAAAAATGAAAGCGCATATCTTCATGTTGGATGGCTTGTCTAGCTAGGGCGTCTATTCCCAGCGCACCTGTCACAGGGAAGGTTAGAATTAAAGGTGCAGATAGCAGGGCTCTTCCTCCACTGATGGCAGAAAGCTAGAGAAAGTGCATTAACTCGCCAGGATGGATGTCACGTCGCTGGTCTGGAGATGGTGCTGCTGCTAACCGAAAGGCCAAACAATGGACTTAAAGTCTGGATCTGATGCTATTTCAGTCTGGATTTATGTCTGCAAGTGAGACATATTGACTGTCGAACCTCCGAGTTGAAGCTGTCGTAGGTTTGCTGGAAGTTCAACTTCCTCCAAGTTCTTTTTCCCAACGTATGACCTCTGGCTAACCTTGCACTGGAACTACATCGCTCTCCTAGTCGATCCGTGCGCTATTAAACTTCCGCGAAACACCATCGTTGTAGTCTCCTCGCAGCACTGCGTGTATCTATCCTGAACCCTCCTTTTGTTTCTGCCGCGGGCTGCATTTACATAAGAGGCTTATAGCCATACACTCTCTCTTTTAGACAAGACAAAGGAACAAAAGCTATTGTTTGCTAAGTAACAATTTTTGGATGTCACAAAAAAAAAAAAACTGATGAAATGCAATGAGCCAAAAATAAATAAATAATAAATTCATCAAAAAGATGTATTCCTTCCCGATAGCTTTCTGGTGTTTTCATATGCCCGAGTTGTCGTATGTAAATACACACATGACCTTGAAGCTTTGATGCGGGATTGACAAGAGGAACCACAAGAAGAGAAATAATGATCTATGTCTTTTCAGTCCTCCAGCAAAAAAAAAACAAAAAAAAAAACAGACATGATACACACTCCTCTGGGCTCCTGTGAGCCACGGAGGCCAAATATAATGTTTTCAGTTGACCGAGATAAACTCTTTATTTGTGTGCCAACATATCGTCTGATTATTTTGGTGTCTAGAGTTCTGATTAACAAGCCAATGAGATCTGAATAATTAATGCTGCCAAATTACCAGATCACACAAGAAGGTTTTTTTTTTTCTGTTTGTGAGTAAAACATATGTGGCATATTTTATATTTTATAAACTAGACGGATGCACTTTTCCAAGAGTAAATAAATGTGACGTAAATGTAATTTAGTGAAGATCTAGGTGGTTTATGAAGTGGTTGCTTTCTAGTCTTAATCAGAAGATCCCACTTCTATGACATTCTTTATGAATGTAAATTCAATAAGTGCAACATGTTCCTGGATTAAAATCTTCATTGATCCTGGATCAAAATTCCAATCCAATTAGGATTGGTGGACAAGTTTACGGTTTATGTCAAATTTAGCCTTACAACCAGGTTTAGGTGCTTCTAGATTAGTGTTATTCAGTTGTCATTTCTAATAAATGATTTGTGGGATAAGTTATGGGTAGGTTTAGGGGGCCTTAACTCATTTTAAAATAGCATATGGTACAAACAGATGTACACACTGACATAGAAACTGACTTGATATACTGTATGTGTGCATTCATCTACATTCACCTATAGTTCAATTGTGCCTTTCACACAGCTAAACGATTAGTTGCCCTCTATCTTGCTCTCAATATTCTCAGCATCACTCTATTCATCATTTTTTTTTTCTGGTTCTTCTGGGAGAATCAAGTAGCCTGCAGCATTTCTCGAGGTCATGGGCATACGGCTCTTTGTGTGCTTGAGTTAAGGATGAAAACCTGAAGGGGTTTTGAAGGGACCATTGTTGGCCTGGATCTGGTCCAATGAAGCACATAGTTAACGTTCTATGTCATCAGCCTCCCTTTGCCAAAGGCTCTATTGAGGTTTTAACCTTATGGACAAGAGGACACAACGGATGACTTTAGAGACTGAGGTCAGACTCAGAGGGTTTGCTTTCTATCAGAGGACTATGTGCTATCATTTGTTTTCACTTGAAGATGTGGAGATGTTCCTAAGTGTACATGTGAAATTGATTTTCTCTTTGTTTTGTTTTCTTCTCCTTCTTTTTTTATCCCCCCCCCCCCCACCCCGCTCTCTTCTCTTTTGTTCTGCTCTTCACAATGCACATCAGCAAGCTGTGGAGGATTTGCTGGAGGACGAGGAGGAAGACTTTGACAGAGATGACAAGGTATTTATCGGTGCCACTTTCAAACATGTATTTCAACACCGATGTATATTTAATACTCAAGTTTTCTCTAAAGTGTAATGCATTTAAGAATGCAGTAGGTCTGACGTTTGACTCAAATACTAATAGGTCATTGTTTTTTTGTTTTGTTTTTTACTGCCACATTTATATAGTAAAGGTCCACAGAGGCTAGTGTCTGAAGTCTAGAGAGTTCCAGTACATGTTTCCTTTTTACCCAGAATAAAGGGGAACCACATAGGCATAAATAAACATGGCTACAGGGTCTCTGTGTTGAGCTTCTGATATTTCTCAAGGCCTTTGAAGTGCAATTAATAGCATTCAAATGACCTCAGGCCAAATGCCCCAGCAGCATTCACAAGCAAGCATGTTAATGGTTCTGAGCAGGCAGATTCATGTTATTGCTCGGCAAAATATTAGCACTGATGCATTTTGTTTGGAAATGGGTCAACGAGAATGTCAACAAGTTTTCGAGCGATGTGAAATTCTAAAGATGAAAACATAACCTATGGCATCTTACGTACATTCCTCTTTAGTGGTATTAAAGCGCATGAAGTATAAGGTCGCCGGCAGAAGAACGAACCGGTATCTGTATTAATGTCAAGGATCTGTTGTACACTGAGACAGATTAGCTCAACTCATTTGAGTTGTTGGAAAGTTGAGAAGGGCCACTCTGGGCTACTTTTCTTCTCTGACATCCTCTCTCTGTCCTTTTGCCTAATCTTTTTCCTTTTGCATAGTATTAGTTTGCATAGTTTTGTTTTTGATTCTTCATAACTGGGTAGAATGATTTAAATGGTTCAAATTAGAGTTTGCATCAGTGTTGAGGTGGCTACTTTGAATTCTGATTAGACTATAGCTTGGCCAATTAAAGTTCAAGTAGTGGCCAACCTATACTCTTTTTTAAGTATTTTTCTTTATAAATGCGCGTGCGCGCGCACACACACACACACACACACACTGTATATTTTGGATTTTATATTTAGATTAAATGTCTTGAAATCAATCAATCATTTTGTATTGTACTATAACTTTTTTTTATTTGATTTTCAATGCTTCATAGCATACATAGTTCATTATCATTACTGGTATACTGTATATAGTACACAGTCTTTTACATTTCTGTTTTTTCATAAATTTTAATTGACTCTTTTTGCTTTTGAACAAATTGTGAGTAGTTAAAGGGGTCATGAACTGGCTTTTTAAATTTTATTATATTGTTTTCTGAGGTCAACTTATGACGTTCGCTTGAATTTTGCATTCAAAAACATCAAAATGAATAAGTAATTGGCTATTTTCTACCCTAGTTTTGAGCCTAGCTCAAAAATGCTTGGTTTTTATGGGCGTCTCGCACTGAAGACTTAGTAAACGCCCACTGAAGGAAGTAAACGCCCAATGCTGTGAGTGGATAACAGTTTTTAGTGGATAGCATATTATAATGAGTTTAGACTCACCCGTCGCACTTGGGGGAAATTGTTTTGAAAACGTCCAATGTTGTAAAATGGTGACCGAAATGATTCAACCACACATGTTCAACCCAGAGTCCGTGTGTTGCACCATTCCTGTCAGATCCAATATAGACGGCACAGCACCGTTCTTTAATCTTAATCGGTCAGCAAATCCAGTCTTGTTTACAAAACAATCCTCAGTGAGATCAAGCGAACAGACAGACAATGTTTTACCCTCATCAGCTGGAACGTCATTAAAAATAAAGTTTATCCATGCAGTCCTATTGGAATCCAGAGGAAGCTTATACAGCGACTGTCTTCTTCCACAACCAGGCACTGCACAATATTCTGTATTGCTCAGTAGCTCGATCCGGTTTGTCATCACGAGGTAGGCATCTATGTTAGTTAGCTATGCGTGTAATGCGTGAATCGGTGGGCGGGGCTAAACCGGCCGTGTTGAAGTAGGCGTCAATCATCTTCTGCGGGGGTGGTGTTTTATCCTCTTTGACGTCATAGTTCCCCACTTTGAAAAACGAGTCGTTTGCTGAGGCTGGTGTCAATAAAAGCTTTTATTGGACTAACAAGGACGTTTTCAGTTCTGAAAGTTACAGGATATTCTTATAATATGATGACCTCAGAGATGTCAAAAGCTCAAGGAAAATTTGATTTCTCAGTTCATCACCCCTTTAAATGGTTGGACAGTCACTGTTGGTCACACATTTTCAACACATTTATATTGCACAAAAAAAAATTAAATTGAAATTCATTTTTATAGTAATTTATTTACAATAAAGACAACTAAAGCACACAAAAGTTGTCCTCATATTTAAAATAAAAAGTAAAAACATACTGGTAAACAGAAGCATTTTACTGAATATTTAGGTTGAAATGGTGAATCATTTATTTTAATGATGAATTATTTATTTGTAAACATTATTCATTTAAGTTTCATTAAGTTGCAGCAGACTTACTAATGTTACAGATGACAGACGCTTTGCATCACATTGCTGTAAAGAGCAATACTGTGATGAAAAATACAGTGGTGCAGAATTATGTCAGGCTACACAGATACTAGATAGCCTGGTAAAAAGATGTAGATAAAATAAAGAAGATAAAAAGTCACTTAGTACTTCAATAGTCGCACTATTTGGGGGAAAAATAGCTGCAATAAGACCATACTTTTAGTTGCTCCTCAACAATAGTTTGCAGTTCTTTCTTTTGGTCTCTTTACTTTCTTCTCCTTGTGTCAGTTTGTTGATGACCTCGCACACTCATTACCTTCTCTGTTTGTTCAAACAGTAAAATACTGAGGTCACATTAGGGTAGGACCACTTTCACTGGATGAAGGAAAGGGGGAAAAAACTGGATAAATGTGCCAAGGCCTCATTTTAATTGAACTTGAAGCATATGCTGCAAGTATGTGCAATATGTCCCAGATGTTTAGGCCAGACCTAGTATTCAGCTCTTCCTTAGTCGTCTCCACTAGGAAGCTATTAGCTGGATAACCTTTGCCCCAGGGGCTAAATGGGGTATTACATGGCAGGCACCTGTTTTGCATCGGACTGGGGACCTCTTGCAGGCATAGTTTGAGCCAAGACATGTGTTTCTACTTAACAAACTGTTTCGTGATAGTTAAAGGTGTCTTTCTTCAGACTCACTGCAGATATTAGTCAATTACTCTTAATGAAAGTCCAAAGTCAAGACTAATTGATGGAGACGGATCAGTTGTTTTGCCCAAGTAGGCAATTGGTTCCAAAACAAGAAAAGGGGAGGGAGAAGAAGAAAGAGAGAGAGAGATCAGGTGAAAGCAAGGTTAGCGCAAGTGGCATTGTAAAAATGTTTTAAAATGGGTGATTTTTGCAGAGCACCTGGCTATGTGAAATCAAATCGGTGTTGAGGAAGCTGCTTTTAAATAACTTAAAGTACTTAATACTCTACCCTGCAAGCCACTAACAAATTGTAGCTAATTGGGTAACACTTTATTTGAAGGTGCTTGTAATAAGCAGTAATTAACAGTTAATAAGACACTTATAAGATGCATATAAGCATTAACTACTTCATATAAGGGTTAATTCACCTTTGGCTAAGCCACGCCCTATAATGTAGATTGACCAATCACAGCACAGCCAATAACGAGCTCCCACAGAGGTTGGACACTTTTTCACAGGGCTCCATTGACTTTCAACACGTCTTCAAGGCGTCTCATATTTTTGGTTTCGGTAGGCTATTACCGTCGTAGTTTTATCCAAAATATGGTTAAACGTTGTGCCTCGGGCATTTGTAACACAGATACGCATTTCCCAGAGAGGTTGGAGGGGTGTGTCTGTTTTTTCCCTTCCCAAAAACGAAGTAAAATCCTGACAAGTGTCGTCTTTGTAATAACGATTATAGAGGTGAATAGAGACTTACCCAGCTTTGCATGAACAGTGTTGCTCCCTGATATTGTTAGTCCCAGCCTCCATCTCGATTAGTAGGAAATGCGGTGGTTCATTTTTTGACTGTGGGCGGTAACGTTATGTGTTTACCTCTATTTGGATGCCTTGTTGTTTCTTGCGTTTCACCTGTATCTCTTGAATATAGCCTTCGAACGCATAACGCAACCCCTTTTGCCTACTTCTATCGGACACTTTATTTGCTGCTTTATAAAAGTTTGATAACATTTCAGCAGGAAGAGCTGTTACAGCACAAGCCATGCAGAGCGCAGATGAAGTTTGACGGATGTAGCAACAGTAACTAAGGGGGGCGGGGCTTAGCCAAAGGTGAATTAAAGCACAAGATGAACCCGGAGAGGCAACTGAGCGGCCCCGGAGTGGTCATGACCCAGCTGGACCCCAGGGGATGGAGTCTACACTCACCCTTGCTGTAACTTTCGTGAGACTCGTCGGCGGGACGATTGAGTAGAGCGGGAAAAGTGAAACAAAGTGTCCTCAGAAGTTATATGAAGTAGTTAATGCTTATATGCATCTTAAATGCATCTTATAAGGTCTTATAAGTGTCTTATTAACTGTTAATTACTGCTTATTACAAGCAACTTGAAAAAAGTGTTACCGCTTATTACATTAAATCTTTTTAAGTTTAGATCACTTAAAAAATGTACAGTGAAAAAAACTAAAACGTATCACTTATCAACAACTGGTATTTATTGGAATATATTTTCATCAAAATATTTATATGAATGCCAGCCATTTTGTGTTACCCCAAATTTTAGAAGCATTCAGAAGTGAAATGCCTTGAGCACAATGGACCTCGTCAACATCCCTGCTTCTTTAAAGAGAAAAAACATAAGTTTGGGGTTGGGCGCAGGTTTTTGGGAGAGGAACGATCTCCTGCTGCTACTTCCAGATTGATGTCAATGGAAAAGTAATTTGTGAAGAGCAAGTTATTACATTTAGATAACATATAACATTTTTTTTTTTTTGGAATAACGTAGACATACATTTTTACAAGTAAATATGATCAATTTTGATTTCATGTTAGCCTCAAATTATTTCGCTTTTAGCCTAGAAAGCTAGACTTTCAAAACTTCTACAGAACTTTTTGTGATCATGGATTTTAGGGTTAAACAATTTGGATGTCGGTGTATGCAAAAGCTTGCTGAGTACATGCCATTAAAGCCACATGCTTGCCACACACTTCTCCTTTTCTCTTTGCCACGCTAGTGCCAGTGTGTGTGCATGCAGATGTGTACAGTACATGTGTGTTTACAGTGCTGAATAGCTCTCTGGAGAGTTCGCAGACTCCACCAAATTCGTCAGCAGTCTCGGCAACAACAGCCAAAATATTTTAACACCTGCTCCGCCAAACACATGTAAACACACGGGCAGAATGGCAGGTAATTATCCAGGTGATAATGAATGTGCCTCACATTGTTAAACCTCTCTCAGATATGCTAGTTTGGAATTAGGCAGTAGCATCGGGTACGCTACGATAACATGCCTAATGCTCTGCTTGTGCCACAGCTGTCTCGCACTTTTGTGCAGCCGCTTTCCCAAAGAAATTCTTTGCGAAGGTTTTGTATTTTCATTACCTTTCTCTGTTTTTATGCATCTCATACTCACCTGTCATAAATGCTGGAATCCTCTTTCTTGCTCTGATAATATTTTGAGAAGAACTATTGTGGTGTTTTTAATAGGATAGTTCACCTAAAAATATTATTTCTAAAAATCATCATTTATTTACACTCATGTCGTTACTTTCTTTCCTCGGAACACAAATGGAGAAGCTTTGAGCAGTGTGCTGGTTTCCATGCAATTACAATGAAATGAGACTTAAAAAAGCTTAAAAATGATGCACAAGAGTGTCATAAAAGTGGTCCATATGAAGAGTTCAGATGCAAAAGCCTCTAAGTGCCATTTGAAATTGTCTTCTAGAATGATCATTTTTATCAAGCTTGTATATTTAAGTTCAGTAATTTCAGTTAAATTGCAATGAGGATTACCTATTAATTGTCATTTAAGTGAAATTACTGAACTTGAATATATAAGCTTGATAAAAATGATCATTTTAGAAGAAAATTTCAAATGGCACTTAGAGGCTTTTGCATCTGAACTCTTCATATGTCTTATTTGCTGTGTTCTGAGGCAATAAGCAAATAGTTTTGTGTGAGAAACGGACCAAAAGTTAAGTTGTTAATCACTGATCATTTTTAAACACCTGTGTCCAAAACCGTAAAGCCTAAAGTAAACCAGTCCATGTGCAGCCAAATTTATGTGACCGCGTGGATGGTGTGCACACAGCAGCACATGTGTGAGTGACTTGTGCTTGAAAACAAAACACACTAGATAGTGCAGATGCGCCGAATGTGCCTTTCCGTGCTCAAAACCAAAGAAGTATACTTTGACGGGCACTCAACTTTGCGCGAGACAGCGGAACACGGAAAATTAAGTACACCTGGGCCTTTTGTTAAGCTTCACGAGGACGCACTAAATCGTTCTTTGTTTAAATAGTTCAAAGTTACTATTAGAATATTGTTATTACCTTGACAAACAATACATCATTAAAAATATATAAGACTCAACTTTCAGTATTTGACAACTACCCAGACAGCAACATAGTGTCAACCCAGATCCAGGTCACATCCGGTACATGTGTAGGCTATGAACTGAGAAATGGTCGCCATTTTACAACATTGGATGTTTTCAAAACAATTTCCCCCACGTGCATCGACGGGTGAGTTGAAACTCATTATAATATGCAAAAATGTTATCCACTCACAGCAGTGGGCGTTTACTTCCAAGTCTTCAGCGCGAGATGCCCATAAAAATTGACCGTTTTTCAGGGAGGCTCACAACTTGGGTACAAAATAGCCTATTACTTATTCATTTTGATGTTTTTGAATGCAAAAACCAAGCGAACGTCGTAAGTTGACCTCAGACAACAATATAATAAAATTTAAAAAGCCAGTTCATGACCCCTTTAAACGCGGCATAGGTGTAGGCCGGATCTGGGCCGACACTATGTTGCTATCTGGGTATTTTATTCTGAGAAACATATAGTGACAGTTATGTCTTAATTTGTGTCAGTAGTTATGTGATAAAAAAAAAAATAATAAATTGTCAATACCTAAATATGAATTATGAGCGTCAGCTGATCCTATTCAGAAACAAAACTCCTATCATGATGGCACATGATAAAATAACGTCCCTCAGGGCTTTTAGTTCAGAAATATGCAGATTTGGAGAAATATTGATAGATTCTCATAGATTTACGTCATATTTTTATAGAGAGGAATAATATTTATTGAATTTATATCCAGATGTGCCGATGTAATCATTATGAGCGCTGGATACTCAAGCATTTTGACCGCATTAACAGCTGACTTTTCTCTGTTCAAAGTACTTTTCACTAGCTATGTATGTGTCCATCCATGTGCGAATTTAACATAAAACATTTGGAAATAAAGCACCCACTGATAAACTTCACTTACTGATAAACTGGCGCTAAATATCACTTAAAAAATGGAATTTGCTGCAGTAGGAGATAACACAGTCTCATTCCAAGAAGTCATATAACTGACGTCTTGGGATGTCATTTGACCATACGTCAACATCTGCCTTTTTAGGGTACCCTTAAACGTCGGTTACATGACGATCCCGGGCCGTCATACAACCAACGCGTTACCTTTAACGTCGGTTAGGTGACGGGGTAGGTTTAGGTCTGGGCTAGGGTTAGGATCCGATAACGTCATATAACCGACGTTTAAGGGTACCCTAAAAAGGCGGATGTTGACGTATGGTCCCAAGACGTCAGTTAAATGACGTCTTGGGATGAGACTTTGCTGTAGGCGAAGCCACTGTATATAATGATTTTGTACATTACTTGCGCCTCAGAGTGCGCAGACGAAACACAATAAAGTTGTCTTGCTTTGAGGCTGATGCCTGGTGTTTAGGAAGACAGTCATGTGACAGTTCTGGGAAGTATTAACCACTTTGACGACGGACTTTGCAGGCATTTCAGAATGACCAAAACAGCATTTAAAAGATGCTGTGCTACGAGATCTGTCCGCTGGTTGGTCCAGGTATGCCGTCCCATCACAAAGTCACTCATCTTTTTTTATGCACGTCATGGAATTCGGTAAATGTGTTTCCATCGTAGTTTAAGAGCATGTTTTCTCATCAGATAAAAAGTTTATCTGACTCAATTGAGTGCATTTTTAGCATTTTTGCATGCTTTGGGTGTTTCCATCCAGCATTTTTTATGCAATATCCCAAAATGTGCATAAAAATAGGTTTATGGAAACATAGCTACTGGCAAAGTCCACTTACACACTCCAACTTGCAGTTCACCTATTAATATGGAAAAATAACAAGCCCAAAGATGGACATAGCAACGCTGTAAGAACACGCTATGCGAAGCAGCTTTACGAGCATAAACAAAACAGGCAGTGGAATGAAAAAAAAAGATAAAAGAAAAATCTATTAATGTTTGCTATTGTTAGCTCCATGTTTTTAAAACGCTGGTGTTAAAACAAGGTATCGCTACTTGACAAACAATGTTCACTTACATTTAAGCTCAAATGGTATGGAGCAAATTTGAGCAGACAATATTGGGAAAGTGGCTTAAGGTGTAGTAATCTGTAGGATTGCAAAAATGTTATTGCTGTGGGACCTATGTGTGAAGCTATACAACGCATGTCACAGTTGCATGCTTTTTTTTTTTGCCTCCCCAATAAAATCACTGGGTCTTACTTGGCTACCCCTGAAAAAAAGTTCTGGCTATGCCCCTGGTGAACAACAACACTGAAAGTGTCAATTTGTTTCATCAAACCTATTTAAAAGTCTTTAGATATAGTTTTAATTAATTTGTGTTCTAAAGAAGAAAGTAATGACAAGAGTGTAAATCACAGATTTTGTGTGTGTTTATTTATATGTATTTTTTAGTAACATGCACTACAGTATCCCATTCATTCTTAGGTCACTATTCCAGTGAGTTTTTTTTTTTTTTTTTTTTTTTTTTTGCACATGCTAATTGATAATATGGCTATTTCTGTGATGTCATCTGAAGCGGTGTTGAGCGGACATGTGTCCGGAGAGTACGGAGGGATAATCAGCGTTAGTGCTCCGTCTAAGAAGCAGCCAGGATGACAGAGCCAGTGTCTCCAGGGAGTAAAAAGAGAGAGGGTGAAAGAGTGCTGAGATTAGGAGTGTACGCTTGGCTGGGCACTGGAGTAATGGTCCTACACATACACACACAGCCCGAGGAGGAGCCGCCCCAGATAAGATACACACTGCAATCATGTCATGCTCACAGGCTTACCACAACTCACGCACGCCTCCTTACATGCCCAACAGCTGTTAGGAAGTGATCGCGATTGTGCTGCCTGCTCGACTGGATATTAAAAATGGCATGTAACCGTATGTTGTATCTCTTATAAATAAACAAGCATTCAATATGAATGTGAAGCAAAACAGTTTCAGAGAAAGAGAAAAAAAGGATAGTGTTTGTTGTCAAAGGCTTGCCAGTTATGATGTCTATGATGTTTTGTGAATTAACATCTAAATTTGGCTTTTAGGCCTGAAATATATACTACAAGTGTGCAAATGCAGACTCCTGGCCAATGGGTCGCAAGCCCACTGACAAACTGTGGAAATGGATGGAATTATTGTTCAGGTTGCTAGCTATAGACCTTATGCACCAGAGAAACGCGGGCGCCGTCATCTTTAGAATATTGTCTTTGAACTTCCGGTTCTGTATATTTCTATGGCATCGCTGTCGAGGAGTAAGTGGATTTACTTATTGTAGAGTTAACAAAAGTTATCATGAGCATTGTAATGTTTATCATAAGCATTCTAAAGCAGATGTCTTAACAAATGTCGAACGGGAATTTTTTTTTACGAGCACTTCATTCATACCTATGCAAGATCGCTGTGGAAATACAGACCGGAAGTCAAAAGACAACGATTGCAGCGCTGAAAAGGGGCGGGGCTACACGAGGTCTGTAAACACATACATATTAAAGTTCAATAGTTTGGGGCTGGTAATGCTTTTTGTCTATTTAAATTCTCCCATGCTCACAAAGGCTGCATTTATTTGATCAAATATGTGGTAAAAAGCACATTGTGTTGTGTTATTGCAATTGAAAATAACTGTTTTCTATTTTAATGTTTTATATTCTTATAATTGTTTTATTCCTGTGATTCCTTTACATTTTTAGTAGTCATTTTTGTGTCACATAATTTAGACATCATTCTAATACATATTTGCTAGTCCAATAAAAGTATTCATTATTATAAATACTGTAAAATACTGTAAATATTATATTTTATAAATAAATAAATAAATTATATTTACTTAAATAAATTATCATCCAAGTGGATGCTGCACATTGGTGGTTGAGGAGACCCCCCCCCCCTTATGTGAAGCGGTTTGAGTGTCCAGAAAAGCGCTATATAAATGTAATGAATTATTATTATTATAAATAAACACCTTGTAGGTTTGATTTTTTTTCCAAAGTGAATGAACTAAATAATTAATAAAATAAAAACACCACAAAATTCACATTAATTAATTCAGTTAACCCATTTTTTATGTAATTTTAAACAGAATAGCAACTATTTAAATATCAACTTCAACGAAAAAGTTTATTACCATTACTTGCGTTCTGATACTCCCCAAACTCGTGTATCCACTAAACTGTTGATGTGCCTTGAAAGTAGTTGACTTGAACGTGAAATCTGATCCAATGAGAAGTTTGTTAATGCCAGCTATAGCTTTCAGATTCTAAGATCTACATGCATATTCAGATCTACAGTATTACTGTATAAAGTGCCTTTACACAATATCTTGTGAATAAAATGTCTTATGTGATAAAGGAAGAATAATCTTTTTCTATTTCTTTCTTTCTCTCTCTGGACCTGACCTTGTTTTTAGTGTTTAGCTTACTCTTTTTGGACATGAGTCTGGCAAAATAAACTGAATTGAGTTACCCACTCTCTCTCTCTCCACCACACCACAGCCACTTTAGCAGGGAGAAACATAAGCTAACCTCTTTGCACTGTGAAACACTGACAATCTGATCCCGATTCATGCACATTTATGTCCGCTAGAATCTAGCATTACAAGCAAGCCTTATCTGGAGATAACACACGGAGGGTTAAACCCAGCCGAGCAGAGGCAGGGGGTTGATCTGGGCGATAGCTGCATGGCAGTATGTAATTGGACTAAAGAGTGTGCTAGGGATTATTTTTATTACTTTGAAACACTGTGACTGAAAACTTGTTCTGGGGCTATTGAGCTTGTGAAACGCGATGCGTATCCTCAGGTAACGTGGCTTTCTTCAGTGCTAAGGAGAATACAGAGAGAAAGAGAGAATGTTTGTGCTTCTCTGGCTTCTTTTCTTCTCAGCGCCTCTGAAAGATGAAAAGCTTCATGCTGTAAAAGATGCTTTTGACTTCTTTTTTTTTTCCTTGGCTCTTTTCCCTTTTCTTTTTATTTAGGGGAGAGATGCTCCTAGGAACTGCATTTTAATCATGTTTGGCTAATAAAGAGAGATTAGAAAAATCCTACACACACTCAGGGCATTGTCTTGTTGTGTAAAATAGCTTCATTGTTTGATTTCTCTATTTTGCCTTCATATCAGGTGGATTTTTCTCTCTCTCAAGGGTCCGGAGCCATCTTAGTAGCCTTCAATGTTTTTTTTGTTTTTTTTTGTCTAACTCTTTTCCTTTTGTAGCCCTGCTTTATAAAGATCTCAATTTATTCTGGTCCACAAGGTGCCGGGTTCAGTCCCCTCCCAGGATGGCCGGCTGCCGGAAAGCCATATCCTTGCGGATATTTTGGCTTCCTGGCACTTTGAGTGGATTCGCGTGATGGTGGTAAGTGTGGTCCGTATGTCCCCGTGTCTCACTTCTATGGCTCATCGTCTGTCACGCCAAGCAGGGTTGTGTGTCGCTCCCTTTCACCTTTCACTTTGTTCTCAGTTGTCACTCTTCCTCCTTTATCTTGAAGAACCAGCTTTGTCACCAATAGTTATTTTTTGGACTCTGGAATAGACACTTGTTCGGTGGGTGCTAATGCTAGGTGACCTTAAAGGGTTTGTTCACCCAAAACTGAAAATCCTTTCATGAATTATTCACCCTCATGTTGTTCCATACCCATGATACTTTCGTTCATCTTCAGAACACAAATTAAGAAATTCTTGATGCCATACGAGAGATTTCTGACCTTTGATTTCTAACCTCAGGCCCAGTAAAGATATCGTTAAAATAGACTACAGTTGTTCAACCTTAATGTTATGAAGTAACGAGAAGCTATTATTATAAAGACTTTATTCAAAAATCACTTATTTGTCCTATACTCTGTTGATGTTGTGTAAACAGTGCAGTGCTTCCTGGTTCTACGTCAGAACGCCAGCTCACTATTGGCTAGCTCCTGCATTAGCATCACACCTATGTGCCATGGTGTGTCGGCCAATAGTGTGGCGGAGTTCTGACGTAGAACCAGGAAGACCAGTGTTAACCAGACACTACGATTGATGAACGAAACAATTGATGAACAATTGATGAACGAAAGTCTTTTGAATGACATGAGGGAAAGTAATTAATGACAAATTTAATTTTTGTGTGAACTAACCATTTAATTTGACAACCTTGCTCAGTACAAAGTAGTGCCTTTTTGGTTTGGGTTTTCTCCTTATGGTTTTGGCTTAAAGGTTGTAGTGTGCTTTTCTAACCTTAGCATTCAGGGTGCATTGGGGCATACATATTTGTGCTGTCACTAACCTTTCTCAAAACAGCAGGTGTGCCAGCCACTGGCTGACCCAACATGGCTTATTCGATGACTTCATCTCATGAGAAACTCATTTGCAGCTCAGATAAAGATAAAGGAACACTGAACCTGTTCTGTATAGACAAGGAAAGCAGCTTCCAAGAAGATGGTTTATGAATGAATAATGAGGGTATATTGAAGTTTGTCTCCGAAGTGGAGGGATGCCATTGCCATTTATATCTTTTTGAGAAGCGCATCCCTCAAAGAAACTTTTAAAAATTGAGAACATCTACATGCACCTGCTATAGATGACATCTCCGCACACTGACTGTGTGTCTTTTTGGATTTTTTAGTGTAACGGGACACTGCATTAAGAGATAAATTGTTAAATGCCACAGTACTTTCTAGGGATGGGTTACAATGATTGTCTAGTCCAACAACCAATTAGTTATTTAGTACTTAAACTATATTCGTATCTATGGATAGATAGATGGATGGATGGATGGATGGATGGATGGATAGATTAGATAGATAGATAGATAGATAGATAGATAGATAGATAGATAGATAGATAGATAGATAGATAGATAGATAGATAGATAGATAGATAGATAGATAGATAGATAGATAGATAGATAGATAGATAGATAGATAGATAGATAGATAGATAGTAAATATATTCTGTCATCATTTACTCACCATCATGTCATTCCAAAACTATGATTTTGATTTGATTTCATGTTTTTTTCCCCCTATATTGGGAAGGTATATAATTGACAGGAAGCAAAGTGGGAGAAAGGCAGGTGGAATCAGGAAAGGACCAAAAGCTGGGACTCGAAGTCGAGCTGCCCAAAACGCAACCGCGCTACATGTCGGAGTGCTGCCCACGAGGCTATCTGACAAAGATTGTAGAAAATAATTTTTGTGAATATTTTGCCCTCAAAGAAACATGTGCAAACGCTTCATGTGAACACATAACAGGTCTAATTATATCAAATGTTTGTCAACTTTGAAAATGTGTGGGTTTTAACATCCATATGAGCTATATGGGTTTGCCTGTTGGTGCCCAGCTTGATGATGTTTCCCCAGTTTGACGGCCTCATTTTTGCGAGATGGAGAGAGCAGGGCGAATCCAGTTCAGTGGTGGATGGAGCTAATTGTGCTCCATTCATCATCAGGTGGCATCCAGGGACCCAGAGAGGACAGGGCAAGGAGAGCAGGGGGAACACAAGCGATCTGAGGTGAGTAGGGGGGGTCGTTCCAGGGGTGAGGGGCATCATCAGAGAGGCTGGAGAACAGGGGCAACTATCAGGTTGACCTTGGGGCTGATGGAGTGCCTTGCCCGCTGGGTGAGGAGGCCTGGGGAGTAATGGCGAAGGTGAACCCGGCTCTCCAGTGGATCCATTAGAGCCTAATGCTGTTGTTTTTAGCAGGGAGCAGTGGGAAGCAGAGGTCGGACGTAAAATAAAGCTTATTCTCCCTGTTTACGGTGTTATTCATCTGCACGTCATTGCACAGGGATGTGTTGGGAGCTCAGGGCAATGGGGTGCTAGTGTGGATGCAGTTTTTTTATGGTCCTTAAAACTCAAGGTGCTCACTTGTCATGACTAAAACCTTCCTTTTGTGTCTGATCAGAGAGCAAATGATGCAATGGGCATACATAAAAGTAAAGGTCAGACATGTATACAGTATATTCAACATAAGTGAAGAGTGCAGCGTATGTCTTTATTTGCTATCATAAAAGACAACAGTTTATATGATCTCCACATATATTGGTTAGCTATTCACAGCAAACTGAATAAAACTTATATCGTGTAGTCTCTGATGAAACAAACAAACAAATAAACAGTTTAGATCATCATGAATTTCCGGAAGCTGGTTGACCAAGTCTTGCTAGTTTTGCCTAGACAGATCCATTTTTAGTAGGGGTAGACTCTTGTTTGAATTGATTGAATGAATTTAGGTAAAATAACTTCTCTTACTCTTTTCACTTGCTGTCATAGTTTGTAAAGCACACAAATAGCCTACAGACCAGGGATGTCCAATCCTGTTCCTAGAGGTCCAATGTCCTGGAGAGTTCAACACCAACCTGCCCAACCTGCCCCTTATTTGAAGTTTCTAGAAATCCTACAGACCTTAATTAGCTGGTTCAGATGTAGGATTTAGTGATTTAGTACTCGATACTTTTCTGCTTTCTCGGACTCTTCTCCGACTTGTTCCTTCAAAGACTCGGTCTTGACTTGGTCTCGACCCTTCAAAGACTTGGTCTTGACTCGGTCTCGGACCACAGTGGGAGGAGAAGAACTCGTAATTTTCAGACCGAGTCCTTAAAAAAAAAAATTTCCAGTGCATTTTTTTCATGTTCGTATATATATATATATATATATATATATATATATATATATATATATATATATATATATATATATATATATATATATATATATATATATATATATATGAAGAGTTCAGATGCAAAAGCCTCTAAGTTCCATTTGAAATTTTCTTCTAGAATGATAATTTTTATCAAGCTTGTATATTTAAGTTCAGTAATTCCATGAAGATGACCTATTAATTGTCATTTAAGTGAAAGGATTGAACTTAAATATGCAAGTTTGATAAAAATGATCATTCTAGAAGAAAATTTCAAATGGTACTTAGAGGCTTTTGCATCTGAACTCTTCATGTATATATATATATATATATATATATATATATATATATATATATATAATAAAATGTATATAAAATGAATCAATAATAATAAAATGCATTGTTGATGGACATTATTTGAAAATGACATCCCATGGTGCAATGCAAAGATACTGCCGTTAGAGCCATCAGTTGCTGCCTGGTGTGAGCAGCGGCAAGATGAGCAACAAGTCTGCCATCATCAAATTCGCCTTTCAGAACCACAAACTGTTGGTGACCATACACCTGCATTATATGACTGACAGACAAGAACGGTTTGACCTAAAACTGTCAAAATTGAAACTACTGCAGAAACAAAGACACCTACATATTGGATGCACTTGAGGTAAGTTAAAACATACCAAAAAATCATTTCAAAGTGAACTATCCCTTTAAGACGTAAAGACGACTGCTCTAACAATTCCCAATCTAGCTTAGTCTGTAGGCCTAACTGTTGATTATTAACTGGAATGATATTAAATCTTGAATATCAAGACTCGAACTCGACCCTTCAAAGACTCGATTTTGACTCGAACTCGACTGTATTTGAAAACCAACGGACTCGGTCTCGATTCGGACTCGATCCTTCAAAGACTCGGTCTTGACTCGAACTCGACTGTATTTGAAAACCAACGGACTCAGTCTCGACTCGGCCTCGACCCTTCAAAGACTCGGTCTCAACTTGGTCTCGACCCTTCAAAGACTCGGTCTCAACTCGGTCTCGACCCTTCAAAGACTCTTACTTGACTCGGACTAGGCATAGGCAGTTTCGTCCCCATCACTAGTAGGATTGGATTGGAGCTGAGCTCTCCATGAGTAGGATTGAATGCCCCTGCATAAATGGATTAAAACATGCCTTATTTGCACTCAAATACTTAAAAATGCACCATTGTGAATTTGAGCAGAATGTTGTTCAGTACCTGCTGAAGAGTCACAAAGACTGTTGTTAGACCTTGTCCCAGAATACTGTTTCCAGAGGGAACGCCACAGTGAGGGCATGTGGATCTCCAGAGAGTAGCCAGCTTTTTTTCTGTCTTCATGGTCACATACTGTTGCGTGGCATTCAGAATCTCACCTATTTTTGGAGTGTCACAAGGGATATGAGGAAAGCTAGAACCTGGGGATTTGAGAGGTGAGGATAGTGCCTCTGATCTTCTGTCACATTCCCAAATGTATGAAACATACATTTGTGTGTGTGTGTGTGTGTTCTTGTTTTGTTGTGATGCTATATCACAGGTTTTTTGTTAAATTATCCGTGATGCAATGGCAAACTGCGACATGTGACATGTTGACTCAAAGCCCTCTAATGGGGACAGGTTCAAACCTGGTTTGCACCATTTCCCTGTTCCTGTTCCATTCATCATGCTGTTGCTTTCCTATAAATAAGGCACAAATCTATATATAAATGAAAAATAAAACCTTTCAAGTGTTAAACTAGATTATTTTTTTTAGGAGAATCAAAGAGGAAAATCCCAAACTTCATATACACAAACTCTCGGAATACTACTTAAGGAGTAAATTGCTTGTTTTCTTGATGTTGTATTTGAGGTTGTGTCAAAATACTTTTGTTTATATTTTCTCCTTAAAACAGTAATGCGAATAGTTTTCCTTTTGATGTAGGGTATCTTTTGGCATCCAGTATTTGGGATAGAAGTTATTGGGATCAAGCAGGCAGTCAGGGGAGTTTCCGTTTAGTCTGACACACACCTCAAATCTAATTAAACTGCAATTTTAATTAACCTCCCAAAGTGCTCAGACACGTAGACGAGGAACAATTTCATTGACAAGCCTTTCCCTGTATGTCTCTTCCCCCCGTCCCATTCATTATGAATAAAGTGCTAATGAACTACTTTTGGAAAATTAATGCACTCATCTATTTAAAGAAGTTGTTTTTCGTTTCATGTTTTCGCTGATAAGAGGTGGGCTCACGTGTGTCTGAGGGGACTTGTCTTGGCTTTATTTGCCATCAGAGGTGTGGAACACTTTCCCTTAGTGATATCGCTCTCTACTTCTGCCCGTCTGGGTCAGCGCTCCTTTGGCTTGAAATGAGAGAAGACAAACAAATAATACACGTATCCAGGGAGCAGCCCGGCCCGGGTGAAATGATTTCATTTTCATCTTGATCTCTATCGTATCTGCCTCCTTTGTTCCCTTCACCTTTAGTGCTGCGTAGATCAAAGAATCTAGTTTTCTCTCCCCCCGAACACGCCGAGAGAAGGGTGTGGGTGTGGATTAGGCCCGGCTGGGGGTCCGTCCTCTTGCATTGGTGCTCTGGCTTTGGTGTAAATGAAGTTTGGCGCCCCTGGGACATCGGTCCCCCTCCTGCTGTCGTTAACAAACAAGATATGCCCTCTACGAAGTGTCTTTCCTGGTCTGTGCCAACTTCATCAGTCTCCCGCTATGCTGGTGGCCCATTGCGAAGGAGTTGGAGCCTCCTGATGGGACGTTGAGGTGTGAATAGCCTGATGTTTGGAACTGGCTGGAATGGACTTGCCTCTGCTTGCCTGTAGCACCAGCAGCCCTAAGGAGTTTGGTAATAGGGATGCGCTAGTTGGTCCCGGACAGATGCAGATTCAGTTTTACAGTAAACACAGTTTAATGGTAACACTCTGGTCGGCAGTGTACTTTCAAAATGGAAGTCTGTTCATTTATTTGCCAACCACTGATTTCACAAACTTAGTTTGTTTAGATCCTATCGACTGCGTGTGCAGTGGCGGCATCAGAGATTTTCGGTTGCAGGTGCTATGGGGATACTTAAGACTTAAGAGAAGGTGCTTTGAATTTTGGGGCATTTCTTAATGGAGGTCGCATCGGACCACCCTTGGTATAGCCTACACACACGCTTACATGCCCGCATTAACTAGACTTGCTCCGCGACAATAAGCAAGCATAATATATAAAAGTTTTCAACACAAAGGGCTATAGATACAACATACATAAGCCTGCCAATGTAAACCTCTGAAAATAATCATTTCAATATCTGAAAATAATTCTGTCACAGTCGAGCCCTGAATAACCAGCCCGTTCTCATCCTTTAGCGTCACATAGAACGCTATATGACAAAACGGCGCTATACTACGCACATGGCACCCTTTATCGTTAATATTCACGCGAACCCAAGGCGTCATAAATCCTTTAGCGTAATATGAGACTACCCTACCCTACCCCACACCTAAACCTAACCATCACACCGCGTGTTATATTAACGATAACGGGTGCCATGTGCGTAGTGTAGCGCCTTTTTGTCATAAAGCGTTCTATATGACGCTAAGGATGAGAATGCGTTGAGCAAACAGCAGCAACAAAAGCCAACAGATGTCCACGTTTCGGCCTAAAACGCTCAGTTCACAAAATTATAGCCAGTTACTAACATTAGTCTAATGTTAGCATCGTCCATGGAAGCTGCCGGCGATTCTCCTTCGCCTTCATCCCCAGGATTTTCTTGTTCCTGGGGCTCTGTGACGACGAGCGCTGTGTCTGCGCCTTCACAGTCTCGTTTTCCTTGTGACTCAGAACGTGGACGTCCATACACGTGGTGTATGTTTTACTTTGCTAAATTTCCAAACTAAAACAAGCTGCAATCACAAACGTTAAGGTCAAACGTTCAGTGGGAGCTGTGCCCATTGGCCAAAGAAGATCACAGGCCGCGCATTATTTTAAACTAAATTTATATAAATTATTGAATTATTATTTATTCACATTTTTAACAACATGAAAAAGACTATTCAAAGATGACATTAAAATATAAATATAAAAAATTACAAAATTTTTTTGGGGGTGCTGGGCAGGTGCTATGGCTATTATAAGGGTGGGGGGTATAGGGGGGCTACAGCACCACCTAGCTCCCCCCTGGCACCACTACTGGGTCTCAGTGGCATTTATAGTGCGGACAAATAAACAAAATCATCTTTAGTAACACTTTAGTTACACATGTTACATGTGAAGAGTTCAGATGCAAAAGCCTCTAAGTGCCATTTGAAATTTTCTTCTAGAATGATCATTTTTATCAAGCTTGTATATTTAAGTTCAGTGATTTCACTTAAATGGAAATGATAATTACCTATTAATTGTTATTTAAGTGAAATTACTGAACTTAAATATACAAGTTTGATAAAAATCATCATTAAAGAAGAAAATTTCAAATGGCATTTAGAGGCTTTTGCATCTGAACTCTTCATGTACTTACAAATAACAGTAAATTCGGCATAATTACAAGTAACTAGTCATTTACCAAACCCTAATCCTAACTTTAACCATAAAGCATGTAGTAAATTAGTATTACAAAGTGACAATGCCACCTTAATATTAACCAGTGTAACCTCATCTTATAGTAATACACATGGATCAAGGCATTCCAGAGGGTTTGAAGCAATAAGAAGCTTCTTTTGTCTTATTTTTTCCCCATGTGAATTAAAATGATCTAAATCATGTTGTTGGTGGTGAGACGTGAAATACTGGATATAACTGCATTATTTCCATTGTGGGAGAAAAAAAAAGCAACTGACCATATGTTAATCAATATTTGTGTCAATGATGTGACATTATTTTTGTCTTCATTTTTTTCTTGTCAAAAATACAAAAAACAAAAAACAAACATTAATTCATACTTATTGTAATTTGAATATCTTCTATGATTGACATTATTTGTGACTAGCATATATATACAAGTATATATATATATATATATATATATATATATATGAAGAGTTCAGATGCAAAAGCCTCTAAGTGCCATTTGAAATTTTCTTCTAGAATGATCATTTTTATCAAGCTTGTATATTTAAGTTCAGTAATTTCACTTAAATTACAATTAATAGGTAATTATCATTGCAATTTAAGTGAAATCACTGAACTTAAATATACAAGTTTGTCAAAAATCATCATTAAAGAAGAAAATTTCAAATGGCATTTAGAGGCTTTTGCATCTGAACTCTTCATATATATATATATATATATATATATATATATATCATTTAAATGTATTTTGTAATACATATTAAAGATATTCATGAACTTGTAATGCATGATTGTAAAACTCTTGATTGGTAAAAAAATGTATTTTATCTTAAAAAATACATTTTAAAACTGTTAAAAAATATATCTTATTACTTTTTATTTGATGGATAAACCCCTACATTTTGAGTCATTAAATTGAAACTTTTCTTAAATATGGGGTAATAGTTCTTAAAAACCATATTAAACGTACATAAATACAAAGCTTAAAACTATTATGATTAAACTATATTTTCCCTTTTGTTTATCATGGACACTCTTATATTTCATTGACCCTTACATGTGTTGTTTATAGAACTGCAGTTTAAAAATCAACACTCTCAAAAGAACCACAGAAATTGTAATGTGTGTCCCACAGAAGTGCTAAATATTCAGTAGAGCGAGTGATATCACGTTATTCAAACCTTTTCCATTTTGACATTGTGCATTTAGAAGAGTTCAGATTTGCCTGCACTGTTGGAAGACACTTTAAACAGAACTGATTTTGACTAAATATCAATTTCCCTTTGCCCGCTGACATCAAGTGTGCCTCCTGCTGCGTCGCGACGTGGGTCCGCATACGTGAGGAAGAGGACCTGAGGCAATGGAATGCCCATGTGTCGCTCCAGCGGCCCACATCCCAGCCAGGATCCACAGCAGGCTCTTCTGCGGCAGGTTGCTTCTCGGCTCGGCTCGTAGCGGTGTGAGCTTGTTTATGTGTGTGTGAGAGAAGTGCGGAGGAGCAGTGAAAACAAGCTTCTCCCCAGGCTAGTGTTATTCCAACCTCCTGCCTTCCTCAATCCACTTTTGAAGGCAGGAAATCGGAGTTAGCTCACGGTTTGTGGGCCATGTGGTAATGATTTAGACTGTAGAGACCCATGACCTGCACCTCCACCCTCGCTCGCTCACTCATACACGCACACACACCGAAACCTTGTCCCTCAAAGTCTTCTTTTCTCATATGATGGCCGATACAATGGAGTGTATGTTGGACTTTTGTTTCGCTTGATAACGCAAACCAGATGGGAGTCAGGACAGGGGAGTCTTGTTAAATATTTGCTAAGAAAAATAACCCTGGGACACAGTCTAATTATATCTATTTGTCTTGTGTGGCTTTTTGGGAAGGCGATGTGGTTATGCAGACCATATTGGGCTTCATTTTTCAAATGTGGGATCCAGTACAAAGCATGAGAGATGGATGGGACACTCTGTATGTTGAGGCAGTGCAGACAGTTTGATCTGGTTTTTCCTGAGACCTTTACTGAGAGGATATTCCAGTACCAGTCTCATTCATTGCTTCACCGTTGGCATGAGTTGTATATACCATTTTACATACCTGTTCTGTGTGTAGAAATCAACCAGGGGTGCAGAACCACTAAAGATTAAACAACAATTAAACTGACAAATCTTTTTAAGATGCTATTTGAATATTATCTTGCACTAAGAGTTGCCTTGGAGTCAAACAGATTGAGCATATATTTAATTTTGACTGTAGACACATCCTGCTTGTTAATCTTGTGTCACTGCCTCTCACAGCCGACATATGATGTGTATTTAAACCTACAGAAAATTAATTTAGGCATTGGGCTTGGACAGACATATGAAGACTGTTGCTCAAGCATGCAAAAACCTGCTACACATTTAAGCAAAGGTTAAATGGAAAGTTTCCTCACCCTCATATCATTCCAAACCTGTATGAAGCATGACTGTGGAGCATGACACAGCACAATTTTTGGATGAACTATTCTTTTAAATGCAAATAATCTGCGGTATCCATTTGCGTCCCTATGTGCGCGGACACTATAGCTCCCTCTTTTGCTGCTTTGATTTGCACAGTGGGTTTTGATCCAGAGGTTCAGTAGCTGGTCGTCTCATTGTGGACATGATCCACTGCAGTGACATTTCAATTGATCTCCATGAAAGGATGGCGACTGAAGTGCTTCCAGATAAACCTGGGCAGGGTTGAGTAGAGGCCTGGAGCTCTCATAAAGCAGACCCAGGGCAAAGGCATAGTCATACTCGCTGCTGCATGGCAGTGCCCTCCCTCTGAAGCCATTTCGCCAGGACATTTTGTTCTTCTTAAGTGCTGCCAGTCCGTTTGTGTAGGCCCTCTGGAGGGGCATTGCCCGTGTCATGGTTTTGGGAATCTGGACGTAGCTGAGTTTTCACATTGCTAATAGGCCAGGATTTCTGTTGTTCTAAAACAGGAGGTTAAATCGATGAATTTTGAGTTGTACTTTTTTGGAACGGTGGAATTTTCTTTACTCCAAAGCTGTATGATTCGCTTTCTTCCGTGAAACTCAAATGAGATGTTTTGCAGATTGTCTATTTTTGCGTTAACTTTCTCTTTAATGGTTTAGGTGTACGGAAGTGTACGTGTTTGTTTGTCTCAGCACATCAATGCACTACAACAGTCTCTGTCTGTGTCCACACTCAGTCACTGCATTCTGTGTCAACCCACACTGCATGAAAAGACTCAAATCCGGCAATATCCGGGCATGGTAAACTCCTGTGCAATTTGATGTTTGCTGGATGTATGTGGGAAAAAGCGGATCAGAGTAACACGGAACAGTATATTTCCAGACAAACCCGGAAACCTCACCTAAGCGGGCATATACAGGAATCCGTGAAATTTCACGGACATATACAGCTGAAACACTGCTGGATGTGAGAGGTGTGAAGAAGACCTTTCATATGTTAATGACTGACACTAAGGGTGCTGGCTGTTCTCAGAGGGAGGAGTGGCAGGGGACTTCAGGATTGAAAATTATCTCTGGTCTACAGCAAACAAGTTTTTTTGTACAGAAAAATAAATACATTCTTAAGGCCCTGAAACAGAAAACCGACGTCAAAGAACTAGCAATGACTAAAGCCAACTCTAGGGTTGGCTTATGTCGCCTGTGTCAGGGCCTTAAAACCACTGTATGAAAAAAAGTATCCTAATCAAATATTCTTTTATAAAAACAGGACAAAATAAACACCATAAATATACGTTCACAAAAACATCTGAATATTTAATAAAAAATAAAAAAATACAGGGAAACATTTCAGAATATCTAAATTTTTATTGTGAAGTTTTACAAATTGCAGACAACAACATTTGTCGCCATTGGCTTTGCTTAGTTGGGGACATTTTTATTTAATATTCAACAATGTTATTGAACTGCCTGCATTGACACCATTATATGAGATCTGAACTGAGATGGACAATGACATCACGGTTTTGGCTTGGAGTTAATCCATGCTTCTTTGGGCATGCATGATGTGAAACGAGTGGTCGCAAAACCACCGGGCTTTCCCGTGTTATTGTCAGCATCTGGTTATCCTTCCATGTTGAAAGGTCCAGCTGCATCATATTTATTCACAAAATTAAATAGATTCACTTGCAACGCGTCATACCGAGGTTTGTGGTTTGAGTAAATAAGTCCTTCCGCAAACAAACAAGCTGCAAGAAAAGGGGGCGTTTTGAGGTTTGAAATTCACCACTCACAACCATTAACACAACAAATGTGGTGACGTAATGGAGGTGCAACCAATAACGTTAGTGTATTGCTTCAAGCGCGAGAAAAATACTTTAAAATTACAGCATTCTTTCCCGAAGCAAAGAGAACAGTTCAAGGTTTGGAAACAGTTTTCTTCTATTCACCTTATTTTGCACGACAACAAGGGTGACGCCATTGCGTTCGTTTTGTCATCTTACTCCCGTCTGAGAAAGACTTCAACTTCCGGCTCATGAGAGGGATGAGATTCTGCGCTAGTTGAAACGAACGGTAAAATATGGCAAGTATTAAATGTTCAGTTAGGTGCTGCCATAACAGTTGGATTAAGAGGAGAGAACAATTGAACCAACGGTGTAACGAACATAATGTGAGGCGGTCAGATTGTTGTTGTGGTGCACTTTACGATTTAGCTACACCCACCACCTAAGACGAGGAGCACCGGAGGCAATGGCGGAAGGCACACATTTGGAAGCATAGGCTTGAAAGTGCCCGATTCTGATGAGAAAACGCAAAAGTGGCGTTGCGTCATCTTTTTTTTATTCTGCGCTTAGACGAGCGTTTTGTGTGAGAAGTCCGCGTGCAAATGGAGACGCAAGTCTCCATGAAGTCTGTGAAATTCAATGTAGTATGCACTTCAGGCGGCTAGGAGTGCATACTACAACAACAAGTCCACGCGCCTGCGTACAACTTTCACCGTCAAGCAAACTTTTGCGTTTTTACCGTTACACGGGAACGCGGAGGTGGAGCGTTTTTAAGATTTCCACTCTGGAGGGTGGTTTCACTTTTTTGCGTTTTTGAGCCTCAAAAACGCCATCGCCGTGTAAACGAAAGGCACATCCGATAAAATATTTTTACTTTTTCACCCGCGAGCGTTCTCGTGTAAACAGGGCCTAAGGACGGGAATCCGATTGAGGAACACCCCAGAAATGGCTCGGCTACGATGTTCCGATAAAGAAGTCACGCCGGGTGTTGAATATTGTCAGATTCAGGTAAGCTAACTTGCCTAACTGTTATGTGCTTGTTTGCCTAACTTTAGATTCGTGAAGTCCGTTCTATGAATGCATTTAAGATCAGTAACAAGCCGTAAACAAAATACAATGAATCTTGCATGATTACCATTGCCCACATACATGTTATTTATTTAACTTTGTGATATTGACCTAAGAGTCTGAAAGAATAAATGAATGAATGAATATTCACGGTAGTACAAGATAGTATGGTAACTTACGTTAGTCTTACAATAGCTCACATTACTGCTATTGCACATTACGAGATGTAAACAACACTGGTCCAGATGCACTTCCTGTTTCAGTTTGTAAAAGGCTTCTTAATTTCAAATGTAAAGAAAATATCTTGAATATGTTTGTTTAACTTTTTGATTCAGTTGTTCTGTTGGTTGTACTTTAACCCAACGTTTATACAGTGTTAAAACTGAAACAGGAAGTGCTTGTGAAATCTTGTGAAATGGTCTATACAGAGATTGCTGATGCTAGCAGGCCAGCTAGCTACATCTCTCATTCAGATATTGATATTGACTTATGGCGAGTTAGGAGATTGTGTATTGTTTCGTTTTTAATTAATGTATCTTTCTCACACACTGTTCTGTGTAACTATGGGTGCCATCATCAATGAATTCTCCATGATCTATTTTAAGTAGCTACTAATGTAAAAAATGTTTATGGTTATAATATTTCCATAGATGCATCAATGAGAGTCAGTAATGCAGTGGATAACTATGAGGATGATCACATCCACATGCCCCACAGCTGTGATGCAGAATCACAATGGGAGGATCAATCTGTCTTTGGCCACAACCTGATCTTCTCAGAGAGACTCTCCAGCGTCTTGATGCTCTTTAGCGAAAGTATGAGCAGCACAGACTAACGTTACATGAAGAATCTTACAACGCTTCGAAAAGAATAAAAAAGGCACATGACGTGAACATTGCGGTAAGTCCAATTATTGTTCTATAACGTGGCTGTAAGCCATAGTTCGGTTACAATTATTGTTTTGTCTCTTGCGGTTACTGTGATGGTCAGCTTATTCCAACTGAAAATTCAGTTTTGTGGTTCTTGAAGATTGTGAATCAATTTAATTGCTTTTTAATTTCAAACTTTACAGGAATCTGTAAGGCGCCTCCATAATTCAGAGAACAACCCACACAAATACGTTCCACAAACCAGGTAAGACTGTTTCTTATATACTATAGCCTAAATGTTAGTTTAATCTACTACTCTATGGATTTGGAATGCCAAAAGTGAATTTCAGTAATGATACCTGCAACTTTCCCCCCAGAATAAATTCATCACATAACCTGGCTGTGACCACTTACCTCTTCGAAGAATTAAGGTCAACTTTTACAGACGTTGACCCTGAATGTGTAAAAGGTAATCTTAAAGATGTTGTAATCATTTTATTGTCCTCTGTTTTACTTATTTTTATTGCCATTACATTTATTTATGATATATTTAGCAGGTTGGAAGATGTATTTTGAGACTTTGCGGAGGAAGTATTCTTTGGCTCAGCCTGAAAAGGCCCAGAAAAGAAAAACTATGACGAGCATTGCAAAGAACCTTCAAAGAAAGCGACTGGTAAGTTAAGAAACTGGTTAAGCACTTTTTTTTCTCTTCAGAATGTAACTATCCTCCTCTCTGTGTTTTAGTGGTTAAGTTACTGTCATGTTTTTCAGTTGCTGGAGACCAGGTCCGGGGTTGTACAAACCAACACAGAAAAGGAACTTTGGAAGACCGCAACAATAGAACTGATGTCTGATGAAGATGATGCTATTGTTGATGGAAGGCCAGTGTGAATGGTGAGGTCTCCACCAATCTGCTCTCTGCTAGGTACTATAAAACAGACTAGAGGCTGACCCACACTATGCGTCACACCACCAGCGTATCATGGCAGTTTGAAAAATGTTAACTCGTATAAAAAAAAAAAAAATATATATATATATATATATATATATATATATAACCGTTCAAAAGTTTGGGGGTCGGTAAGATATATATTTTTTTTGGTTTGGGGGGGATAGCTCAAATTAACTCAATACTTTTATTCAGCAAGGATGCATTAAATGAATCAAACGTGACAGTAAAGACATTTATAATGTTACAAAACATCATATTTCAAATAAATGAAATATAACTTTCTATTGATCAAATAATCCTAAAAAGTCTACAACTGTTTTCAACTTTGGTAATAATAATGAATATTTATTGAGCATCAAATCATCACATTAGAATGATTTCTGAAGGATCATGTGACACTGAAGACTGGAGTAATGATGCTAAAAATTCATCTTTGATCACAAGAATAATGTATTCCAATAGAAACGTTTATTTTAAATTGTCATAATATTTAACAATATTACTCTTACTTTTTTTGTATTTTTTATATATAAAAAAAAAGCAGCCTTGGCGAGCATATGAGACTTCTTACCGATCCCAAACTTATAAACGGCAGTGTACACCTTGAATATTTTATATACACTTTAATTTCTTATTTACTTTTCTCGTATTATTTCATATATTTGTTCCTTTTTTTGTTGTCCATGTTGCTTATCTCCATTTTGTTTACTTGTTTGCATTTTAATGTATGTTTATAATGCACTCTCTGTAATGTTCTATTTATTTATATTGTTTACTTGGAATATCTACGTATATTTTATATATATATATATATATATATATATATATGAAGAGTTCAGATGCAAAAGCCTCTAAATGCCATTTGAAATTTTCTCCTTTAATGATGATTTTTATCAAACTTGTATATTTAAGTTTAGTAATTTCACTTAAATAACAATTAATAGGCAATTATCATTGCCATTTAAGAGAAATTACTGAACTTAAATACACAAGTTTGATAAAAATCATCATTAAAGGAGAAAATTTCAAATGGAACTCTTCATATATTTTATATATATATATATATATATATATATATATATATGTAACTTTTTATATACACTGTGTACTTTATTCCTTTACATCTGTCCTTTAAAATGATTGGGTAAAAAAAAATTAACGAAAATAAAAAGTTAACAAATTATTTAATGTATGTTTATAATTTTCTTTGGAATGTCCATGATTTTTTTTTCTTCCTTTGAGATGTTATTACTTCATACTTTTTTTTCTAGTTTTTGTTCCCAATTCCTCTGTAATGCTTGTTTATAATGCTATTTGGAATGTGTTATATACCTTAATAAAAATTTCAGACTTTCCCATTGTTCTTTGTGTGTTTAAATATAAATATATATATATCAAATTTATTTTAATGAATATATTAAAATTGGGGGAGGGAGGTTTGGTATATATTTGAGCAATATCTGCATAGCTGGTATATAACCAATCAAATCAGTATGCTACAAGGCCTAGGGTGGGCCATGTTTAAAAGTAACCAATAAAGTCCGTTTACTGGGTTTTCAATGTGTCCTGCCCTCCAATAGTGGTCTGGGTGTTGGGAGTGGCTTTAAAAGAACAACCAATCCAGTTTGGTTGGAAGGCAAAAAGGTGTGAATGTTTCCTGCAAAAAGGTGTGATTTTTTTCCTGCTTTAATGGGATTACTTGCCATAGCAACAAATGGCTCTAGCACGGAAGTATACGTCCACAACATACATCCGATTTGGTATCATTCCGGATGTATGCGGATATATACAAACCCATGGAATTTGACATATCCGGCCACTATACTCCTGGATTCTTCCGAATTTCAGCAGTGTATACAGGAGTATACTGGTCCGGATACACCTATTTTCATGCAGTGCCAATTGTTGCATGACTTATTGTAAGAATAAAATCAGAGCCTTTGTACTGTGGAAACATTGAACTGATGCCTACTTGTGAGGTTCTTGTGGCCAGTTGAAGGCAATCAAAGATTTTTGGTGCTCATTGTAATGATGGTGGTGATGGCCACAATGATGTCACCATTGTTAAAATCTGGTCACCCAACATAGCTAGTTCTCTCTGAAAAACGTATTAGAATAAATATTCTTCTCTTTATTGATACACAAAGTGTGATTCATTTTAAACATGTCTATTGCAGAGTGGAGAATATGGAGAGGAAAAGAGCTTGCCCAAGCCTTTGATGCTTCTCATGCTCTTTCAGATGTGTGGGAAAAAAAAAACATTTGCCCAGCCTCTCTCTCTTTCTGTCTCCCTCTCATTCTTTTAGGACTCTGAGAGAAAGGGTTTCATGAACAAGCTGTATGCCATTCAGGATGTGTGCATCAGTGTACAGAGTGCTCTTGATGAAGTGGCCTCCTATGGTGAGAGGATAAAGAAGTAAGTCTCAGCTCTCGTTGCTTGTGCCTGAGCAGATATGTGGGTACCACCGTGCCAACCTCTGTCACATCACACTCAAACAAACACACACACACTTGCTTACACTGCAAAAATCATATTCCTAATTAGTCCTTTTTTTGTCTTGTTTTCCAAACATCCTTGTGTAAGCATCCTTAACTTAAGACAAATTTACCTAAAAGGGTAACGACCAAGTGTGGGGTCGGTAAGATTTTTGTTTTTCAGCAAGAACACGTTAAATTGACAAAAGTGATAGTAACAACATTGGTAACTCTGTACTTGAAGGTGCATAAGACTAACAGTTAAACTATTAACTAAAATAAATTATAAAATTATAACTATTTGTTCGAAATCACTACTATATACTAAGTTACTACTACTTTATGAATGTTTTGGTAACATTTTACTTGAAGGGGTGTGCATAAGGCTGACATGACACCTTCATAATCATGACATGACATATGTTATGAATATGAAGAAAGTTTTATGCATGTTTGTGACAACTGTCATTAAGTGTCATTCACTCATTTATGACATTTTTAATACAAAAATCATATTGTTTGACATGTCTTTGTTATGAAACCTTGACATAAACCAATACATCATAACCTGTCAGTGTCTTTGTCATGACAACTTGACATTACACAGACAACACAACCTGTCATCATAGACATGACATAGCAGATTAATTATCAAACTTAAGAAACCACCTAGCTTTATTGGTTAACATTACATTAAACTGTCATGTGGTTGGTTTTGACATTGGCTGTCATGAAGCCACAACTTTTTAATGACAAATTCAATGTGTACCACTGTTGAGGTGACGAAAAATATTCATGACACAGTTATAATGGCCTCATGACAGCCAATGTCAAAGCCAACCAAGTTGTCATGAATAAGGCACTGACAGTTTATGATGACTAAGGCACTGACAGGTTATGATGTATTGGTTTATGTCAAGATGTCATAACAAAGACATCTTAAACAATGTCATATTTGCATTCAAAATGTCATTATTGAGTGAAATACACTTAATGACAGTTGTCATAAACATGCATAAACATTACTTCATATTCATGGTTTTGAAGGTGTCATGTCAGTCTTATGCACACCCCTTCAAGTAAAGTGTTACCAAAACATTTATAGTGTAGTAGCATCTTAGTGATTTCAACCAAATATTTTTTTTTTATTTTTATTTTTTTACTTTCTACACATCACAGAATCCTAGTTTCCACAAAAATATTAAGCAGTACAACTGATTTCAATAATAACAATAATACAATCGTGTTACAATGATTTCTTTATAATCATGTGAGACTGAAGACTGGAATAATGACTGGTGGGAATTTAGCATTGCCATCACAGAAATAAATTACATTTTAAAATGTATTAAAATAGAACATTTTATTTTAATTAATAATATTTCACAATATTATACTTGTTTTATTGTAATTGTTTATCAGCCACAATGAGACTATTTTCAAAAAATATTTTAAGAAATTTTAGCGACCTCAATCGTTTGGTATGGTAATGTTTCTTGAATTTTATAGTTTTTTTTTTTACCCTTTTAGCAACCTAAATGACGATCTTACTAGAAAATTAGCAAAATCTGACACAAGTTTCGAAGCTTCAAAGTATGTTATTATAGTGCAATTCGAATCCGAATTAGCATCTATAACACCCTCTATTTTAACCCCTTACCGAATTTACCATTCCTTCATATAACATAGCATTCATATGAGACAGTAATACTGTCCCTTGTAATACTGTATTATTATTATCACCATGACACAGAATCATTATCAATTTCCTGTGCCATAGTATTTACCTTATGTACGTGCACCTACAGTGTACTTACCTAAGAAAAGTAACGCTTCCTTTTACAGTCCTGTTACCCATGTACATACTAGGTACAAACCCTGAACCTACCCCTAAACCTACGCCTAACCCATGCACATTACCTTATTAGCCAGTACTTTCTAGCTGAGTACACTGTAAGTACTGTACTGTAAAAGGAAGCGGTACCCATGGGTTAGGTTTAGGTATAGATTCAGGGTTAGTACCTAGTTATTTACCCGTTAACTAGGTTTTACCTATTAACTAGTACCTAGATATTACCCACTTATTGTAATTACTATAATTGGGCATCCAGTGTAGACACTATCACTAATTATAATGGGTTCTTTTTTATTTTTTTGCATTGCACCGTACACATTCAGTGTATACACTGTGCAAGTCTGTGCAGAAGAAATAACATGACACTTATTCTTTTCTCTGTTCTCAGTACTTTCAACTGGACTGTGCCTTTCCTCAGCTGGCTGGCCATAGTGGCCTTGTGTGCGGCCACTCTCGTGGTGTACTACATTCCTATCAGATATATTGTTCTGGCTTGGGGTGAGCTGTCATCCATTACTCTTACAATCTTGCATGAATGACGAAATAACAAGACTGAGTAGCATGTTACATAAAGCGTTTTTTAGAATTGCAAATAGACTATCGCAGGAGGTCACAGGGTTTAGTAGCAGTTTAAGTTTTCATGCTCCAGGGACTCGCCACCAGAACAGCAGGGAGGACAGTAAACTGCAG